>NW_026000080.1:1791226-1979031 GCF_001458135.2 Marmota marmota marmota | reverse complement strand
AGAGAGAGAGAGAGAGAGAGAGAGAGAGAGAGAGAGAGAGAGAGGTCAGGGCTTTAGAGCAGTCTAAGATACCTCTTGGTTGCTGTCCTGTTGAGCAGATTGCTTTGCTGATAGGCGTAATTGCTCCAGAGTTGCAGGGTTAGGGTAGAGGTGCCTGGGGGTTGCTCAGAAGTTGACCTCCAGTGATCTTGTAGGAAAAATCCCATCATCACCCATCAGAACATTTTAAAAGTACAAGATTCTGCTGGCAGTGGAAAGATAGAAGAGTAAGCAACAGATGGCTTCATTTTCCCCCTCTTTTTTCCCAGTGCTGGGGATAGAACCCAGGGCTTCATGGATGCTAGGCAAGCATCTACCACTGAGCTACACCCCTAGCCTGGCTTCCCTTCTGAAGATAGAAGATAAAGGGCATGCCCATGTCCTCAGGGGAAGTGCTCCATGATCCTCCCAGTGGGGGCTCTTTTATGAGGCGAAGGTCTTCTTCTTGGTTCCTTAGCAGCCTGGTAGAGCCAGTTGTTGATTGTGGAAAGGAGCCTGAGGATGAAGAGGTGTGTGTGGGAAAGACAAAGAGGCACAGAGGGAGATGGTTCTTGGTGAAACCTCTGCCCTCTTGTAAACCACAAAGGGATCCTGCTGGTTTGACTCAGATCCATGAAATAAGACCCCGGAGGGTCTTAGAGAGTATTTAGCTCAAACCACTGATTTTAGAGTTGAGGTAACCATGGTAGGGCCAGAGAAATTTTAACTTGCTTTTGGTAATATGATAAGCCTGTGACCCAATAGGGTCCAAGATCCTCTGAGCTGTAGTTCATGGTGTTATCTCTGCTGGAGGGTGGAGGGTGGAGAGTGGAGGGTGTGGGCTGAAGTTCCTCCAGCTTGTTCCTATATGTAGAGGAAGTGTCCTTGAGGAAAACAGTGACCTCAGGGTTAGGTGACCTTGGTTTTGGGGTCTAGTTGCTCAGTTCCTCACTTTCTTTGCCAACATTTTCTCCATGAGTTTCCAGATAAAGGCAGATGACCTCCTTGCTCTCAGGCAGGGGACTTGTCTGAACAGGGAGAGAAGGTTTGAGACTAGCTAGGCCCACTCTGAGCCTTCTTTCAGAGGTGGCAGTTACTGGGCAACATGACCCCTGAAGGGGAGATAAACTGCTTCAGATAGGAAGGTTTTATCTTTGAGGTTATTGCAAATGGGCATGACTCCTTCATCTAGCTCTGTCCAGATCTGAACTGGTAGCCAGATAAACCGTTGGCTGCCTGATTTCATGTGTTTATCAAGTCTAAACAATTGTCAGAAGGCAATTATCCCCTGGGAGGCCAGTGGCTCCAGATAAGCAGTGCCCAGTAGTCTGGTTTCAGCCACCAACTCTGACTCTATAGTCCCTGCCCTGTGCAGATTTTCTCCTTTTTTCCTTGCTGTCCTAAATTTTAAAGGAGAGTTGATGTTCCGACACATTTGTTTTGGTGTTCCTTTGCCCATAGCCGAAAATAAAATCCAATGGATTTTATGGATGGATAAATCCTTTTTAAAGACCCTTTTGTTATCACCACAGGGTTTGTGAGCACTAAAACTGGGTTTTAAGGGGCCAGTGAAACCTTAGAATCACAGTTGCTGTATCTGGAAGGGACTGAGTGACCAGTTGGTACAGTCCCTTAATGTTGCAGACAAAGTACAGAGGAATTTCACCGACAGAGGAACATGCCTGAAAAAGAGCTGGGCAGATGTGGGTTTGAAGCTTGGTGTGGCTGCTGACCTTTTAACTTCTGGAGCCCCAGTTTTCTCATCTATCACATGGAAATAATAATCTAGCTCTCACAGCATTTTGGGGGGAGGCAAAAACTGTCTCCCCCCCTCCAGCCAAGGTCACATAGACAACTGGGAGCTGAGTCAATACCAGAACTTTTAGTGTTCTGGCTCTTTATTCTTTCCTTTACACTAGGGAATATTCTTCTCAGGAGGCCTTCAATTTACCAGTAAATTTAAAAAAAAAAAAAAAAAAGTAAAGATTCTTCTGTGTCCCACTCAAAGTTCTAGTTCAGTGTTTCTCTGACACGGAACCTCCAGATGGTCTGAAGCT
Organism: Marmota marmota marmota; assembly: GCF_001458135.2. Taxonomy (NCBI): domain Eukaryota; kingdom Metazoa; phylum Chordata; class Mammalia; order Rodentia; family Sciuridae; genus Marmota; species Marmota marmota. Next base: position 1,976,956 of record NW_026000080.1, on the reverse strand, counting down.
CAGATCTGCTCCGGGACTCATGTTTATACGATGACAGCATCTATATTTTTTCTGGATGAATTAATAATCGACTTGCTATTGTATTTTGGGAAAACCAGACATCACCTCATGGACGTCTCACAGAAGGGAAGTGTCATTTCTTCCGATCATTCTGGCAATTTTTTTTTTTTTTTAATTTAGGTTTGGTGGCAGCAGGAAGAGAGGTCTAAGGGGCTTTTTGCCTGGCCGGAGGGTGTCATTGGTCCACAGGCAGGAGCTCCCGACGATGCTGGGCCCATTCAGTCAGAGCCTGAGTCGGAAGTCCCAGGACTGGTCTCACTGTCCTTGAAGCCCTCGCCAGGGCGTCGTCTGCGCCTCGGACACTAGGTGGCGCCACAGGAACATCCTCGGCCCGAGGCGCTGCGGCACCGGGGAGGACTGGCCGGCACCTTGGCACTCGGGCTTTCCACCGAGGTGGGTTCCAGCCGCCCGTTAGCCCCCTGCCCTCCCATCGGAAGCACGCGCCTGTCTCGGGAAGGCCTGGTGCTGTCCTGCCCGCAGAGGGAATGTGCCTGGTTGGGTGAGGAGTGTCCAGGTCAGCTATCAGTCACTGTCCTTGGCCCGTCCGCCCCACCCCCGGGTTATCAATGACTCATTTGCTCTGAGTGGCATCGGTACCAGGGTTTAAGTGCTAAACGTACCTCCCTGTCTTTCTATTTTTAAGAGGCTGCAGACGTGCTACAGATTTTACTCGCACGACAGGCGCCTCGGTGGTGGCCTGAAGAGGCTGCGTGGGGACTGTGGAACCAGGGGGTCGCGGTGCCGCCCACGTGTCACGTTGCCGTTAATCTGGGTGCGTCCCAGGCGCCGCCTTGTCCTCCGGCCCTGCAGCGTCCCGAGAAGGCGACCTGGGACCGGGTCCCCTTCATTTTGGGCGCACGTCATTTCCCTGCCTCAGGACCCACAGGGATTCCCAGTTGCTTCTAAAATCTCAAGCAAGTGTCCCCGCTTCGGAGTCAGCTGCTGCCCTCTCACTTCCCCGTCTGCACCCACATTTACACGTCATGCGCCCCTTCCTCGGCCCCATCCAGGCAAAGGGCTCCTTAGCCCCACTGTGTCTGCACCGCTTGCTGCTCCCTCACCACCCACGGTTCCTCTCTTAAGTACTCCTATGGGGTGGAGGCCTGATCTGGGCAACCCACAACCCCAAGTCTTCCTGCCCCTCTCCCACTCAGGAGAATCCTGCATTAAACTAAAGGTGAGCCCTTGCCTTCCTTCTAGCTGAAAGCACCCTTCAGGTATTCTTTATTTTTCTGTTTGCCATAGTCCTCAGATTTGAAAGTGAATTGAGAACAAAAGAGTTTCTTCTTCTCCAGAAGTTGCCCTTTGACTATTAAAATGTCAGTGCCCAGGGCTGTTCCCTGGGATTGCAGGCCTGGGAAGTTGATGGAATTCCAACATGAGCTTCAGCTTTGAGGCCAAAGAGACCATGGACAGAACATCAGGGGTTGGCAGAGCAGAAAGGGAGAGGGAGTAGCAGGAAGGGTTACAAGATCTTGGGCCCCCCATGCCTGCGTTTTTTGGGTGTACCAGTCCTGTCCCTCCTGCTGAGAGTTCCTGAACTGAGGCAAAGTGCTTAACTTTTTAAGCCTCAGTTTCCCATTCCATAAAACGGGAACATTACTACCTATTTCACAAGAGGATAATAAACTGTTAGTCGATAAAGGCCCCTCCTGGAACATAGAAAGGAATTAGTAAGTGGTAGCTGTTATTGGCAAATCTAAGCTTCTGTTCTGGTCATTCATCAAAGGGATCTTGCAGAAATCAAGTCACCTGCTTTTCTACCCTTGGTTGAGATTAGGAGCAACTTTCCCTGATTTATTGCTGATTTCCTTCATTTTATGGGCCTCCTCTGTCCACAGCTGAAAGGAAGAAAGAGCAATTGGCCAATTTTCTTCTCCCAAGACTCTTGAAGAGGGATTCAGCCTGTGGGTAAGCCACAGGGGATAAAATATGTAGCACTGGCATATCAGCTTCCTCATTTGTACAATGGGCTTCTTATACAGGCCCCTTCCTTTCAGGAAATATTCAGACACAAGATGGTACCATACCATCTCACTGGAATGGCCCTGCATGTGACAGCAAGTCCTTCTCATTGCATTGGTCAAAGTTAGTAGGTTTGTAAAAATTTCTCACTGGAGATCTGGTAAACCGCCTCTTTGACTAAAAGCCAAACCAGATATTCTGTTGCCTCTAAATGCCTCCTGTTGCTGAAAACGTAAGAAAGGCTTTATTGAAATTCCTGGTTTGGTTCTATAGCCTTCTTTGTGTGCTGTTAGAGAATGCCTACCCTCGGTTTGAGATGTTAAATATTAACACTTTCACTTCTGTGTGTTTTTCTTATTGATATCAGGGGGGTTGATAAGTCACTGTGCAAGATGGCAGCTAAGACAACGAAAGGAGAGACTCCCATCACCATGCCCTCAGATGCTAGAGGGAGCTCTGAAGGTTTCACCTTAGTTGGTCATCCTGCTACTCCATGGACAGAGCCAATGCACTTGGTTGTATTCCTGATGGGATCTTTTCTGAGGGCAGGCAAACCTTTCTTCCAGTTTGGGATTGTGAAAGCCACTGCATCTCCAAGGATGTCTGCTGCAGTGGGCAGAAAATGTGTAGGCTCATGGCTGTCCCTTTTATGCTCCCAACCCTCTGGTCCTTGGGCCCTGGCAGAGAACTGAGCTCATTTACTAATGCTATGAGTGTGACTGATGCAGCTAGCCGTCCCCAAGCGAATGACTCAGTCTATTAATGCTCTGCTAAGGATGGTTCCTTTGCTTGCCAGCCACTTTAAACAGTATTTCATTAAAACTAGCTTAATTATTTTGAGAAGACGGCCCAATTAGAAGCTATACATTTCCTCTATGAGTGTGTTTATACATAGAGCTTTATATATAATACGTATCAGTAAGTGTGTGTATGTATGTGTGTGTGTCCTTTGTGTCTCTATATATAGGTTTAGTGATTTAATTTCCTGGATAAATTCTTGGGAAAAATACTCAGGAGCTGGCCCCTTCTCTGTTGCTCGATCTAGAGTAGATGGAAGAGGGCGGTGTTGGTGGCCTCTCAAAGACTCCACAATGGAAGTCCAGCTGCACAGAGCCCTGTCCTATGATCAGGAGCCAGCAGACTTGGGAGAGGCTCTTCTGACCTCTGCCATCCTCTAGGGATGTCCCTTTTTCTTCTCTACACACTGAAGTGTGGGGCTGGGGAATGTTGGGGCACAGTGTCCTTGCCAAAGCTTAGGAGAGACATGGACTTGGGATTTTTGTTTCTGGAGTTGGCTGTCTAGCTTTCCTAATGAGCAAATATGTTCTCTTTAAGGAAACAAACAAACAAAGCAAAAACACCAATTCATCTGGATTTTCTTCATTTGTTTTAAATACAAACAAACAAAAGGAGAGTGGTTATTTCTGCACCAACTATTTCAAATGCAAGTTACTCCATTGCTCAGGGTGGTTGGATGGTGCTTGTCACCATAGGACCCACAGGGCTAGTTCCAACTGTTTTTCGGTGAGGCTTTTTTCTTTCCAAAATTCCCAGTGTTCCTTTAAGGCCCATTTAGCTGCGGGTTTTGTTTATTCTCCCGGCAATCAGCATTTAAAATAAGACAAACAAGCATTTTTCCTGGGCTGTGAATCCCTGCAGCCAGCCTCCACCAGAACACCTGAAGCCAACGTGTCCAATTGAATTTCTCTGTAACCCATATCCCCGTTAGAGACCTGCCCCCTCCATCTACCAGGCTGGAAATAGAGAACTTGAGCAGGGCAAATGTAATTTTAAGAATTGCTAATGATGCTAGAAATCTGCAATGCAATTAGCATCATTGGATTTGGCGCTTCTCCGAAGGCACAAAACTCCTTGTCATACCGCAGTGGCAGCAGCGGCAAGTGGGTCCACGTGTGCCGGGGAGGCCTGGGTATGCTGGCAGCCGCCTATCCCCAAGATGCAAGCCGCTGGTTAGGCTTCCTCTCCTTCTCTCTCACAGCTCCTGACTTCTTTGTCTCTTCTGGGTTGCAGGGGGATGGATATTTTCCATTAGTTATAAACTTGGCATTTAATCCTCCAGTGGAGTCACCCAGTGTTTTAGGAAGTTGAGCTCCCTACTTTGGGAACTCATTTTGCTCTCTGGGTTTTTCGTTATCCAAACAAGATCCCCCTGCCTGGGGGGCATCAGTAATTCTGGTGCTGTTCATTGGCCCTTCTACAACTGTGGGGCCCTCCTGCTATTATCCAGCATAGGATATACTCTGTTTTCATCTCTGATTTCCTTGTCATACTTCACTCTCTCTGACTCAGAGGTAGTATGGATTGCTAAAAATAGGGATATGAAGAGACCTAGAAGCTGAGAGGGAGTGATAAAAGAGAGAGGGGGAAAGTATATGAATTATTGGATTAAAAATAAATCCTTACTTTTTCATAGGAAAATTATTTCTTGCTGTCTGGAAAAATAACGTGAGCCAAGCATGGAAATCATGTTAGTTGGCTAAGAGATTGCCAAATCCTAGAGATGATCTTGATAGGTCTGTTCAATTTAGCAAAGGTTTCTACTCTAGGGATCCTCTTTCAAATACGGAGGCCCAAATCAGAAGCTCATAGAGGGGAGCTATTCTTCCAAGATTCCAGATGTGTCTGTGAGACAACACGTTATGGGGCAAATTGATTTCACCCTTGGGAAACCGGAGATTTTTCAAAGTTATGTCTGCAAAGCCAGCTAATGCAATTCCCCATTAGTGCATTAAAGTGTGCCCTTATTAATTCAAACATAAAGGCAACAAAATAAGCTGTTAAATTTAAAATATAATACATATATAATGAGGAGAATGTGTGAAAGCCTTATTCAAATGAAAATACAGGAGTGTTTGAACTACTGAGGTATCTTTTGTATTGAATTATGAGCATATGTAATAGATTTAATTATTAATTTCCCCATTGTTCTATGCACACAGACAGGGTTCAAGGCACAGTCATTCTCTGGCTTTCATAGATCTAATTTGTATAATTATTGCCTGAATAAAGAATTGCTCCAATTCCTAGCTCTCTTTCTTTCTTTCCCCCTTCTAAATACTATTTCAATGCTGCATTCCAAAAGGGGAACACCTGCCACTTCTTCAAAGTCAGCTGATCATTTGGAATGATGGACGGCGCTGCTGCCGATGACGTCCCCTTTCAAGTCTCTTTGTCTAAGTGAATTATCGTGCATCCTTTTAATTTTATTGAACAAATTACATTTGTCAAGGTCTATCTTTGTAAATAAATGATAACTAGAGACACATGGATGCGTATTTCTGCTGTTCAAGGGCTCTTGTTCCATTTCTGGAAGCCAGATGAACATGGAACAAAGGAGAAACTTTCCTCTAAAAGCAATTATCTTTCTGCATTCCCATCAGTATAATTATATTGCAGGGAATTTTAAGAAGCTGTAGAAGTAGAATTGAATGCTTAAAACTGTGTTTGCTGAATTGCTATGCAAAAGTTGAACAGGCTGTACTGCATCACACAAAATAGTCTAACTCTCTCCTGGCCGCATTTCTATAGGTTTAGAATGTGCCTCAAGGATGGAGACAGTGTGGGGAGTGGGTGGGGGTGAGGCAGGCCACATTTAGGGGTGCCTGTGTTTCTTGAACAGAATATTTAATGACATTTCTGCAACCTGAGGGCTGTTAGCGAGGTGACTGGGAATGTGTACAATAAAACTACCCATTTCCAGTCTATTTGGAACGCTTCTGATTTGCAGATTGCTCTCTGCCTGGAACAGAAACCTACTAGTTTATTAACTAATCCATGAATGGTGGTAGAACAAGGAGAGGGATGTTGGTGAAATGATGGTAGCAGCAGCTACAGCACCCCCCTCACCGAAAAGCAAATCGGCAGCTGGTTTGGAGAGGTATTGAGTGTGGTTTGTGTGTTTGCTGTGTCGATCCTGCATGTCAACAGGAATCGTTTCCTTATCACTGACTCCCCCCCAACTTACTGATGTGACTGTAGCTATGAAGTATTATCTCATCACCCGTGGCTCACCAGTAGTCTCATCCCTTCCCCTTCCTAATTGTTAACAAACCACCTGATGGACATTCAGTGGGTGGGGACGGGGACGAGGAAACACTAGAGAGAAGTGACAACAGAGAATGCCAGAGTCATAGGTTCGTTTGGTGTGGCTGATAGGTTTTGAGTTACCAGACAGTTGATGCGTGACAGGATAATCTAGAGATCTTGAAAGGAAGAAACACAGAAGCAAGTGTGACTTTGTATCTATAAGGAGAAATGGGCAAAAAGGTGAATCAAAAGACTGTAAATAGCATTCCCAGTTCACAAGAGACTGTGTAGAGCAGTGGGCAGAGCACAGACTCAAGGGTTGGAACAGACGGTACGACTTGGCCTCCCACAACTCATTGTTCTCGACTCTGAGATGAGGGGTCTGGATGATCAAATAGCTTGTGTTTAGGTGCTGAGTCCAAGATCAAGGGCATTGACCTTCAATAGGAAAGTGGAGAAGGAAAATCCATTGCTAGAGTATTGTGAATGTATTGGAGATGAAAAAAAAATGTATTCTCTTAAGAAAATGAATCCAGTGTTTTCTATCTCCAATTTCTGTGTCTGAGGTTTGGTGATAAGCAAGGGATAAACCCATGGGATCATAGGAGGTAATGTGGTCAGAAAGTGGTAGGTCTATAAATGAAGTTTAAAATGGTACCTTGGAGGAACTGGGGATATAGCTCAGTTAGTAGAGTGCTTGCCTCGCATGCACAAGGCCCTGGGTTCAATCCCCAGCACCACAAAAAAAGAAAAAAAAAAAAAAAGAAAGGTACCTTGGGCATCTGGGTATTGAAAACACTCCTCTTTTGGGAGAAAGTGACTGATATGACTGACTCATGTGATTCAGATCACCTCTCTAAGCAGACAATGAAGGAATGGGTCTAGAGAACTAGAATGTTCTGCCTAGCATGGGAATTCAGTCCCCCTTAAAAAGTATCAGACACTGTCTGGCACTAAAAACAGAAGGTCACGTGGTCCCTGTGATCAGGACCATGTTGCATGAGTCTGATGGTAGGGCCAGCTAGGAGCATGAATGACTGACTGTAGCACAGAATGAAAAGGGACATTACAGAAGTCTTCTGGGGGAGGTCAGGGAAGGCCATAGGAGGAAGTGAAGCTTGAGTTGGTGCAGTCAGATAAAGGCAGAACAGGGAAATTATAGAAGAAGGAACACACCAGTGACCAATGCAGCAAGACACACTGAGGAAGCAGCTAGCATCTCAAGATGGCCAGGGAGGTGAGGGTGGCCCAGTGGAAAGGGATGAGGCTAAGGAAGGCAGTCAGGTGAGGAAGGGTCTGGGGGCCTAGCCAGAGCACTTGACCTTTATGGGAAAGTGCTGAAGGATCTTCACAGGGAGGGCCATGATCAGGATTAGGCTTTAGAAGGGTAACATTGGCAACCAGGACTGCTTACAGGGTCCCAGAGCAAAATGAAAATGGGAGGCTCCCTGTTCAAAAGCCAGGAAGATGAAGTGCTGTTAAAAGTATTGAAATATAGGGATTTTTCTTTTATTCTGCAGTCTTTTTAAATTTTTTGAAGAAATAATATTTTTTATTTGCTCTTTAATGTCATCTTCCTCAGGCACTCATAGTCGTTACTCATGGGGCAAGCACAGAACCTCACAGGAGCCTTAAGCCCTACCTTGAGACTTTGGGACCTGTGCAACCCACTGGCAACAGGGCACCCCTTTCAGGACTGATGGCCAGGCCCCAGCCGGGGGCAAGAGAGTGGAGCCAGGCATCTCTCCCTCCCAGAGGCACAGTGCCCCACATCTCAGCATATGTCTAAGGATATTGCAACTTCTGAGTCAGGAGACATCAGGTGTCTTGGTCAGGGCTGGGACTAGGCTTGCACACACTAAGTCACCTCCCATAAGTGGCACTGCTCATGTTGGGAGTGAAGGCCATTGCCTAGACACTGTGAGGCATTATTGTCTAAACCAGTCCCCCAACTTCTGTGTCCAGTGCCTGCTGGGTGGGCCTGGAAGTGGGAAGGGTTGGGAGAGAGGCTGGGCAGGGCCCAGGACACTAGAGGCAGGAGAGTAGGTAGCTGGGAACATGTCCTGTGAGGCAGGGAGTGGCAAGAGGCAGTGCACATGTGAACCGAGGCCGCAAGCTGTCTTCAGAGGACTGTCTGTTATTCCCTGGATGTCACTTCCAACCCCTAAATTATCCTGAATTTCAAGGTTGAAAATAGAGTGTAAACTTCAAGCAAAGGTCCTTCTATGTGTGGGTCCTGTGCTGAGTAAACACAGTGGTCTCTTGCCCACGGGGCCTATTGGCAGCAAGGGGACTGGAAAGCAGTCAGATTCAACGTAGGGAAGGGACCCAAACTGTATGGTGATGAGGTGCAAGAACCTCAGGTAGGACAGTGATGGTGAGACTGGGGAAGAAGCAAAGAGGCGAGTGAGGAGTGGAGTGTAGGGTGACTTTTAGGTTATCAGCAACTAGTAGTTTATGGCATATTTTCCTATTCATTTTACTTATTCTGCAACATAACTTGTAGAATGTGTATTATTGTTGCTTCCAATTTAAGCTGGGAAAATAGCTGTGAGGGGTGAGGTATTCACCCAAGTTCCTCCAGTCAGAAGAGTTGGGACTCAACCTGAAACATTCCAACTACCCTGACAGTTGGCCTTCTGATGCTCTGGATGACTCTGCCTTGTTCGTTTTTCATTCATTCTTAGGTTCATTCAGCAAATGCTTATTATGGGAGCACAAAGTGCCAGGCACCATGTAGATGCTAGAGACACATGGTTAAATGAGCCAGGCAAGGCCTCCACTCTCCTGGATCTCACATTCTAGTAGGGCCCAGGTGCCAGATCAGGGCCAGTGGAAGCCATTATTTATTTTTCTTTTCTGTTTCTTGTCCTGCTTCCTAATGAATTAGAGTTTGATTAGCTGCAACAGAGCCCTCATGACTACAGAGAGAGGGATAAAGTATCCTTTCACCCACCCCTATCCAAAAGCTGTGTGTAATTAGAAAAGGCAAACCTTAGCCCTCTTCATCTCCACCTGGGTCAGCAGAGGTTATGCTGTTTTGTTCTTTCATTTAAAAAAAAAAAACATGTTATCTGTTTTAAAGAACATTATAAATCTCAGGCTAGGAAACAGGATACTCCTGATGAAGGATAAATTTCAAAGTATTTAACTGTTGCTGAGCCAACAGCAGTGATTCAGACGATTCAACAATAAGGGTCAGGAAGGCACTTAAAATTGGTTGACAACAAAGCCCCTCCCAGGGTCTCACCACAGAAGTCCAGCAGGAATGCATGTGTCCAATAGTGTTAGGATGAACCAGTTGTCTCCCTTGGTGCACAGCCCCAAGGAAATAGAATGGCTGCCAGATGGCTCTGGTGCTAGAACATGAGTATTCAGGGGATGATGCAATGGAAGGAAGTTTGGAGACTGAAATCCTTTTAAAGGCAATGCTTTATTTGATAGGAAATGACAGTATAATAAGACTAACTTATTATAGCTAAGAACATAAATTAGTAGGCAGGGAGAACTAAAATTATTGTTCTTGCAGGACAACTTCCTGGGCCTGATGACATTGCTATGGCCTGCAATACATCAGGGAGCCTGGAGGAATGTGACGTGAAAACCTGTGATACTGGAAGGTGCACACTGCACCCCAGTCTGTACATTCTGGGATGTCTGGGTATGATCCTTGGCATTTGAGCTGATGGGCCAAGCAGGGGTTGGAAAAAAGAGAAGTACACGGGTTTTTGGTCCTGGAAGATCTGGTCTGTGGGAGGTCTGGGGAGAGAGCTACATCAAGAAGCCCCATTCAACCCAAAGGCATCAGGGCATCTGAAGACCATGTTGGTACTGACTGAACCTCCCTTGGGCTCATTATCATCTTTCTGAGTTTGGTGGGGCTGCCTGTCATGTACTGGAGGCCTCCTTCTTGTGTTTGCTGCTGCGTGTGGCATGACTTTTCCTAATGGCATTCCCTTTTCCACCCGTGGCATTGCTCTGTTCTCGCACAGTCCCTCTCCATAGTAACAGAAGCTTCCACTGAGTTGACACCTCAACCCATTAAGCTTAAGTGCTTTTCAAAACATTTTATTATTGGCTGAGTGTTTGTGAAGCAGCTTACCTTGGACTCCAGCTGCTTCGAGAGGTTTGTGCCTGTCTTGTATTCCAGATGAGCTGCACCACAAACCCAGCACATTCCAGCACCCTGGTTTCCATCCCTCCCTTGCCTCTCTTCCCTTCATGGGAAGGCCACAGGGAATTTTGATTTCAGTTTTTTGTATCATTACTCAGCTGATTAAATAGGAGCATCATCCTCTTCAAAACTACTCAAAATTGTACGATACATGGATGGAATCTGCCCACTAGGATCGGGCAGTGAGCACAGGAGTAGAGAAGTGATAGAGTGAAGCTTGTCACGTTGCTCGATCCAGTGAAAAACCCAATGGATCAAGTTCTCACTACTTCCTGGGACACTCCTGATATCAAGTTCTCTAATTTCTATTGGCAGCCCAGCAACCAGGTCTGCATTCATGTTGCAATCATGATGTGCTTGTTTGGCAAATTTGACACATTTGTAAGGTATCTTCAGAGATCCATTTTGGTTTGTGTGCATGTTGTGTGTATGTGGGTGAGGGGAGGGAGGATAGATATTAAATATCAAAAATGGCTTGATAAATAGATAAACTAGATGAGGTACTGACTGCAATAGAACCATGACAGGTTCTATTGTAGTTCTCTTTTTGCATATAACAGGATTTGCAATATAAATACTAATGCATGTAACAAACTGGATAGGTAGTTTAAGCAAATACTAGGATGGAGAAGAATATGATATAAAACCACAGTGCATATTCATAACACGTGAAATAAATACCATTTTTGAGAAGATTTTGAATTTAGCCCCTGGTAAGAGAATTGTAAGATAGTGGCAGCATTTAATCTCGAGGTGGGTAGATAGTGGTGAGATGGCTAATCATGAATGATTTTTAAATCAATCTGTGTGGTTAAATGTAGTGGCTTCAAGTCACCTTGCTGCTTTGGGCTGTGGTGGGGAAAAGCCATTGTGGTGAAACAGAGTGCGAAACGAGAGGCACAAAGCTCTCTGCATTCCTTGCTCCAATCCCATTCTTGCTCTTTAATTGCTCTGAGACTTATGCTGCCTTTTTCTAAAGCTACAGAGTGACCCACGTCTTCCCAGTGCAGGCTGCTGGGAAGGCAAAGCTGCTTCCCTGCTTCCTGCCTCAGTGGGTGAGACTTGGGGAGTCCTGGTTTGCTGCCTTCTTGGACGTCCTAGGCAAGCTGCAGTATAGCCATGGCCACACCCAGGGAGCAGAGAGATGGTATCTTGGCAGCTGGGCTGTGAAGCCCCACAGCTTTGGATATACGGCAGCAAAGAAAAGAAGACTGCCTAGTTTCTGGAGCATCCTTGGACTGGAGTTTGATGAGAAAAATCTGTGTTGGGAGGAACTGGAAAATAAGGAAGTGTGGTCCCTAGCCACGGCAGGACATGGGGAGTGACGCTGGGTCACAGATGTGTTTCCACCTGATTGGAGTGTGGAGGTTTGTGATGGGAGCTGGAGAGCAATGCGGCATTTGGATGGTGCAAATCAGATGGTTTCTTCTGAAACCCCCACCTCACGTGAGGCCTTCACTGTGCAAATGAAAATATTTCAGCGGTATATTAACAACACTTAACTTGCCACGCCACCACACCATGGTTATTTTGAACACTGCCTTTGAGACACTTAACGGATTCTCTGTATTGGTGCAAAATGTTTTTTTTACAACCACAATGCCACACATCTGTTTTTACTCTCAGGTTTTTTTGTTTGTTTGTTTCATGACTTTGTAAGTGATGATGGTGGTGATGATGAGGATGAGAGCAGCAAACATTTAGAAGATGCTAGACAATGAGCACATTTCAAGCGTTAACTCATTTAATCTTTATACGACCCCTCAGCTGTAGGTACTATTAACATTCCCATTTCACAGATGAGAAACAGAAACATAAACGTTAAGTAACACAGGGTCATACTCTGGTGAGCGGTGGAGTTGGATTCGAATCTATGCTTTGCCATTTGTGCTGTAGTCACTTTGCAAAAGCACCCCTCATTTCCTCTAAAATGGCAATGGAGTGACAACCAGAGCAATTGGCTAAAGTATCCAGAGGTTATGAAATGTTCTGCTGGCTGTAAAGTATTGGTGAATAATCCACATCTTCATCTACCCAGCCCAAGGAGTTACACCACTAATTTTTGTTCTTTGTGTAAATGCAAACATTTTTGACCACCAACCATAGCTATACTACCAGGCTGGGGATAAGACCAAGACAGACATGGTTCTTGAACTCACAGAGCTTCAAGTCACTCTGGGAAGTTGACAAGTTAAACAAATTAAGAATGTGTGATGAGGGTTATGTTAGATGGAGAACTAGAAGAGCAATAGCTTGTATTTATTGGATATTTTGCTGAATATCACCTGGTACTCTTCTCAGTGCTTTTCATGGATTCTTTCTTTTAATCCTGACAGCTACCCTACGAAGTGGTACTATCTTATTCCCATTTTACAGATGAGGAAAGGGAGGTACATAATTGCTGAGTGACACAGCCATTTATGGTGGAGCCAGGATTATAGGAGAGCTCATTAGGGAGGGTTAACCTTGCCTGGGAGTTTGGGAGTTCAGTTCCAATCAATTGGTGAGCAGTATGAGCAGTACTCATTGAGATAACCAAAAATGGGAGGTCCTTCATTCATTGCTCATTCAAAAGCATTTATTAGGCACCTTCAATGTGCAAAATATCAAGAAAAGAGGTGGTGGTTGGCGGTGGGTGGCTACAGACATGGTTAAGATAGAGGGTTTGCAATGAAGGAGACAATTCAGTAGCCAATACTCTATGAAGTATTGAAAGGTATGAAAGACAAGTGTTTCTCTCTCTCTCTCTCTTTCAAATTGATACACACTTAACAGAGAAATGGAGATGGGCAAGTAGGCTCATGTTTGCACACACATAGCATGGCAGAGTGAAGGGAGCAGCCTTTACTGCTGGATGTTAGTATACTCCAGCTGGTGACTTTGACCAAAACGTGGACTTCCAGAGCATTAGAATGAAGACCCAGTACCCTCATTTTAATAATGAAAAACACTGAAGCTCAGATAGTTGTCACCACCTAGAGAAATATTTGGAAACTGACAAATTCTGTGATTCAAGTGTCCCTTTCAACCCCTAAGACTTATGTATCTTTACTCTTAAGTGACCTTCCTTCCTTCCTTCCTTCCTTCCTTCCTTCCTTCCTTCCTTCCTTCCTTCCTTCCTTCCTTCCTTCCTTCCTTCCTTCCTTCCTTCCTTCCTTCCTTCTTTTTTTATACCAGGGATTGAACCTAGGGGCACTTGACCACTGAGCCACATCGCCAGTCCTTTTTAAAATTTTATTTTGAGACAGGATCTTACAAAGTTGCTCAGGGCCTTGACTAATTGCTGAGGCTGGTTTTGAACCTGTGATTCTCCTGCCTCAGCCTCCCAAGCCACTGGGATTACAGGTATGTGCCATAGGGTCTGGCCCTAAGTGACTTTTGAACAATGTACATATTAGGGGGTTTGTAAGCTATAGGGAATATAGTACCAGGAAGGCTTCCTAGAGTCAAAGGAAGAGCAGAAAGCAATACAGAAAACATTTTTGAGTGTTTTGAGTGGGAGCTTGGAGGTGACTTGGAGGAAAATGGCAGAACTGCCAGTCAGAGTTGGCTGGCATGAAGGAGGGCTGCAAGACATAGTGGCAGCATTTGGGGGATTTGGGAAATGGAGGAGGCAAGAATTAGAGGAATGTTTTTCTAGATTTAAGCCTTTTTCTTATTTATCAACATACAAATAATTGTCTTATGTCATTTACTTGTGTAAGTGTAGCTTGGGCTTCTATATTGTGCTTGGTTGCTGTGGGTAAATGGATGGGAAGTGTCTTATACTGAGTTGAGGAAATTGGTAGAGGTCAAGGCCTGAAAAGCCTCCTATATGAAAGCAGAATTCTTATAATCTACTTGCACAGTCAACTTTTTTTTTTTTTGGTGCTGGAGATTGAACCCAGGACCTTACACATGCTAAACACATGCTCTACCACTGAGCTACATGCTCAGTCCTCATGCAAGCAACCTTCAACATTCACCTGAAATCTTTATTCCTTTAATAAAGATTCACTTTAAGTTAGGCTAGGATTGTAGGGCAAGAATTCAGAGAGTAGGGAGAGTTTCCTACTTCCTTTCAGATAGTGCATCTTGAGCTCCACCAATAATAGAAATGGAGGAAGAAATAGGGAAGGAGAAGAGAAGAAGATAGACACACAGACACACAGAGGGGCATATCGTGGGTACCACTTGGTAACTCCAGTCTCTTTGGACTATATGCTCCTCTGATTGAAGAGCTGTGCTGGTGTCATTCAAGTCTGTACATAATTTCCCTCCTTCATTTTCTTCTTTGCCAAAAAACCAATTATGGCACTAATTCTAAGCATAACCAAAGAGCAGCTATTGAGAGCATCCTGGAAGTCATCTTTCTTAGGAATGACACCTTGGATGCATTGTTCTGTCTGTACCCATCAGGGAGAAACAAAGGCAGAAGCCTCTCAGACTCTAGAGACTGAGATACTACAAAGATACTAGGAAAGGAGGTTCTCTTCTGGAGAACTTTGCCTTACACTCTGAATACATTCCCTGAAGAGTACAACATGGGCATTTCCTCAGATTGCCAGAGCTCTTTAGGGTGGTATTTGACTAGTCTATAAAAGATATTTTCTGTAATAAAAATTACATTAGTGTTGGAATCTGAAGACTTAGATCTGGCTCTTTGAACTTCCTAGCTACGGGTAAGTTGCTTTCTTCACAGCCTAGTAATGAAGGGCACATGAGAAAAGTTATGACAACACTTTGTAAACTGTAAAACTGTGCACATATTAGTTCTGGTTACCTAGCAATACTCAGGGACCGTGCTTGTCTAGGTTCCAGTTAAGTAACCAGAGTCTGTGTAATCCAAGGCCTGGCAGGTCTATTTACCACTGAAGGGTGAAATGGGCTTTAGTGCGGGTTTGGTTTTGAAGACCTAAAGCATCCAGGTACCACTTGGTAACTCTAGGTACTCCAAGTCACCCAGGTCCAATTTCCCTGGGTGGTAACTAGTAATTTTTTTCTTACCAGGGATTGGTTATGTATTTATACCCTGCCCCCCACAAATATTCTGCCTGGGGTGTTCCTGAGGGCTCCTCACCCTTAAGAGAGCCTTCTCCCAGGGGCTGAGCCATGGGGGCTCCTTAAGCATCTCCCCTCCTCAGGTGATTTTTCAACCTCTGTCTTCCAAACCTGAATCCCCATCTCGCCCGGGCTCTGCAGCTGACCTTTGTGATTTTAATTTTTGCCTCTTTCTCCTCCCTTGGATTCCATGCTTCCAACTCCCTCTTGCTTCCCAGAGTTCTTGCCCCTTTCATTTTGATCACTTCAGAGGGGAAGTGACCATCCTGGGTTCTACATTCCATCTCAGGCAGGAGAATCTTTGCTGAAGGATGTATTTGGAGCCTTTTTTTTTTTTTTTTTTTTGGTGGGGGAGGGTACTAGGGATTGAACTCAGGGGCACTTGATCACTGAGCCACATCCCCAGCCCTATTTTGTATTTTATTTAGAGACAGGGTCTCACTAAGTTGCTTAGGGTCTCCCTATTGCTGAGGCTGGCTTTGAACTCACAATCCTCCTGCCTTAGCCTCCCGAGCTACTGGGATTACAGCTGTGTGCCACTGTGCCTGACTTGTATTTGGAGACATTTTGACCAATGGCTCTTCTCATGCTCCTCAGCATTTCCTGATGTGCACTTTCTGATGTCCTGGGCACTCCACTTTCACTGCCACTTCTATTCTTCTCTATTTCACTGACAGTCTTGTTGAAGCTTCCGGAATTGCACATTACATTATCCTGAGAACAGGGAGTTGCTTCTTCCTGTCTGGAGGAGACCTCTGAGTCTTGTTAGGCTCAGTTGCTCCTGGTGCCCGGCTCTCTTTTATATCAGGCTCACTTTTCCTATTTTGCACTTGCTGCTGGCCTCTGCTAACCTGTACTACCTTCTTAGCTTATTTTTTGGTGTCTTGCCAAGAGAGATCTTACCCTATGACCACTTGTGTCTAAAGGCCACTTTTAAGCTTCCACATCCTCTGGGAAAACTCACTTTGATATCAAGGACAGCTTTCTTACACTCTGGGCTACTTGACCTTCTGGTTTTGCCTCCATCTTTGATCCCTTTGGACTCTCCTAAGCCTTGGGGCTTATGATCCCCATCTCAGGGTGTGTTAGGTTTTTGTTGCCGTGATCAAAATGCCGGATAAGAACAACTTAGAGGACGAAAGGTTTATTTTGGCTCATGGTTTCAGTGGTTTAGTCCTTGATGGGCCCACTCCATTGCTCTAGGCCCAAGGTGAGGCAGAACATCAGGGCTGAGGGTTAATGGCAGCCAGAAAGCAGAAAGAGAGAAAGGAGAAAGGGCCTGGGGGAAAGAGGACTGGCCCCAGTGATCCACCTCCTCTAGCCGCATCCCACCTCCTCCAGCTACCTTCCTGTTCGTCCATTCAAAGTAGGATGGACTGACGAGATTACAGTTGTCACAATCTAATCATTTCACCTCTGAACATTTATGTATTAAAACAGGATCTTTGGGGGAGGGGGCACCTCCTATCCAAAGCATAACACAGGGTTTTAGTGATCTGTTTACACCCAGTTCCTGGGGTTGGTTTGCTTACCATTCCAGTCCCCAGGTTTGGAACTGTGAAACAAGAGCTTCTGACAAACAAGATGCTGTTAGAAAGCCTGTCTCCGTAAGAACAACAAAAACTTCTTTCCTCTCTAGTAATTCCGAAATGTACCCCTTCCCTCACAGCTGTGTGAAAAGAAGCCAAATGCCCATTCTTAATGTGCAACAACTGAGGCTCACGTGCAAACTGCTGTTATCTCAGCAGGAGAGCAATTTGCAACCATTTAAAAGCCTTTCACTCTTCTCTTCCCCTTGGTGTATGGTTATACACACACCAGTCCATATTTATTAGTGCAGATGGTGAGAGACTCGTCATTGAAAGGGCTTAGAGCACAGAGGGAAATGGATTTTTGGCCTCACTCTGGCCTTATAAACAAGAAGGCTTGAATGATTTTAGGTTCCTGATTCTTGCCTCAAAAGAGCACAGTTTGCTTCTCTCCAAACACAAGAGGTTGTAAATTGGTAATTCATCTCAACCAAAGGCCACATGATGAGCAATTGTAGAAGTGTTTTTTCTTGTTGTGCAAAGGAGGAACCAGACATCTGAGCGTGGGTTCCAGCTGGTATTTGCCTTTCACCATTTGCAGCCTAAAGGCACTGTCTTGGCCAGCTCTGGGTGCGGCACCTTCTGCCTTTTCACCTGTGTCACTACCAGGGCCATCTGAAGGGCAGAAGTCAGCTCTCAGCTCGGCAGTGCCATGTAACTGTTTCTTTTTTTTCCCAGATAAAAAATAAATCCATTCTAATAAAAACATTTATACTATATTCTTTATTGTCAGCTAATCCTGCCCGAACTCATTAAATAACAGTGTGTGGGTTATTTGCTGTCAGTGAAATTATCAAAGGCATTTTTCAGCTGGGGCACCAGCAAAACATATGCTTCAATGCCAACTAAAACAATAATGAGGAAATGTTATGATCAGTCTTGACCAGATGACCCTGCCCATTTTAGATTAGTTCTTAATTTCAGCACAAGGGTCATCCTGTGAATTCTTACAATAAGTCACTGCTCACCACTCACATGAAAAAGATGTGACTTATTAGAAAACTCACTGTACTCATTGCAGTTAATGAGATGTGGAAAGCTTTGTAATTTGATTTGCTGGGCCATATGCTGTAAAGGGATACTGCTGATTTCATTCCTCCGTATTTAATTTAAGCAGTATGCAATACCTTCTTCATATGGCTACTTATATAATAAAAATTAACTTGGGGTATAAAAAATACACCATTGTGGGGTTTATGACTTGGTGTGGTTCAGTTTCATGTGTTTTGCATGGAAACATCTGTAAGTAATGTGTGCGGGTCTAATTTTAAATCCCGCCAAATATTTTCCATTTAACATTTGGTTTAACTGACAAGCTTGCAGAGGTGGTTTGTAGAGTTGTTGGTAACAGATATGTACAGTATTCCCAAGGCTATAGACATTTTTTTTTTAATGGAAGATAACAGTAATTCAAAACCTTTTTTTTTTTTTTGACTTTTTTTTCTTTTACATTTCAGTAGATACAAACTGCAGTTCAGAATGTAGCTACTTGTATCCCTTGAAGCCCCAGCTGCAGTTTAATCTATTACCCTCTAAAAATAGTTACCTTGGTTTTGACTTTTGCTTTAACATCTGTGTGCAAGGACACCAGAGGCCAATTGGGAGGGCTGACTGTGGGAAGAGAACCTTTCAGGGCAGGGTCCTAGAAGCCTCTGCTCTGGAGAGACAGGGAGATAGACAGTGGGACAGGACTGAGTAAGGGGGCGAATGTCCAGAGAGTTCTGAGCTTCTCCAGAGGCTGGGAAAATCCACATTGTATTTTCCTGCCATTAAAAAAAAAAAAAAAAAAATCCTTACTAACTCCCAGGGGGAGCTCAGGCACTCTGATCTATCCATCCATCTGGTCAGACGCTGAGCTATAAAAACCATAAAACCCAACCTCTCCTTTCTCTGCTAGGTAAGGTTACCAGATAAAATAGAGGAACTCGGGTTAAATTTGAATTTCAGATAAACCACGAATACTTTTGAATATAAATATATGCCATGCAATATCTGGACATACTTATATTAAAAACTTAACTTGTGGTTTATCTGAAATTCACACTTAACTGGGTGACCGGTATTTTTCCTAGCTAAATCGGGCAACCCTACCACCAGAGTCAGACCGGTTTGCTGACACTCCATTCCACGGGTGGCCACAGAGGCTTTATTTCAGGTTGTCTGACTTCGGTGGTTGGCAATATGAAACAGCTTGAACGGGCAGGCCGGTGGGCAGAAGCCATAAATAGCCACCTCGGGGCCCCCTGGTCCCTGGGAGCGCCACGTTGCTGGGTTAATAAACATGCGCTCCCCTCGCTGAGTTCTCATCCCCGGGCTTTGGGATGTGCTGACTCAGCACCAGGACAGGGAGGCTGCGGGGACCCCCAGAAACATAATTAAACTGTTTCCATGACTGACTCGAAAATAAAAGTGTGTGTGTGTGGGAAGAGAAACTTGAGGGGGAAGTTAAACAACAAATGGCGAGGTGTGGAGTGAAACCTCAGGGAAACTGTTGGGTTTTGCTACAAGGGAATTGAATTGTGAAACTTGCAGTTGCGAAATTTCACTCGGTTGATTCTTGTGAGAACTGAAGTTTGTTTTAATTGTCAATTAAAGCGAATGGTGCTTGGATCCCTGGGATCTAAGGAACCTCAGGGCGGTGCTCGCCTCTGCGCAGCAAGCAGTCTGATGGGACCCGGTGTGGGCCGGATGACAGTGTCGGCCACTGGGGGTCAGGATAAGCTTGCAGAGTGGTCTTGCACCGGGCTGACCTTTCCCGGAGGGGAGGGCGCTGTGCCCAGAACCGCACGCCCTAGGAACCCAAAGGCCTGCAGGAGAAGTTGATGAAAGAGGCACCTTAGGTGTCCCCAAGAGGGCCGCTGGCCTCCCGGGGTGTGGGGGGGTGGATTCCCTTGACAGCGCTTATTTGTAGAGAGAGTCTAGGCCTGTGCGCACGTTGCTCCAATGTCACATACCAAATTGCCTTCCTGAGTGGAGCAGGCTTGCCGAGGACAAGACTCTGACAACAAGAGAAGAGTGGCCGGGTTGAAGATTTTATGTAAAAGGAAATGATTCATTTGAATTCCCAAGAAGTCTTAAAACAAGGCAGAAACAGCCAAGCCCTGGATTTTTCTGCCTTAGGACTTGTTTCTGAGCACTTGTTTAAGGGGGAGGAGAAAAAAAAAATGAGAAGAAAAACTACCCCAAATCTCCAACTAAGGTTTGGAATTTCGTTTGTTGCTCCTTCTTTCAGATCAAGGTTGCCTTCTTATTAACCTTAAGACTGCAGCCACAGAAAATTAGATTCCCCCCACTGAGGGATTAACCACACAAGAGTGAGGGATGTGAAGGTCTTGAGAGACTTGCTATCAAGGAGCTCGAAATGTTTGAAAGAAAAAAAATCCTCCGTGGCTTGAGAGTTTCACGAAGACACTTTTTAAAGAATCAAAATTGCCCTTATTTAAGAGCTTTGAAGATCCAAACACAAGTTCCTTCTCTTTTGCCAAGAAGGCCACTTACTCATTTTGTGGGACTTCAATGCTTAGAGGAAATGCAGAGATTCCTATCCCATCCCCAAACAGGAGTTTTACAACCAACTATGTGATTCTTCCAAAGGCAGTTTTTTTTTTTTTCTTTTCACTGGGATTGAACTCGGAGGTGCTTAACCACTGAGCAACATCCCCAGCATTTTATATTTTTCATTTTGAGCAGGGTTTTGGTAAATTGCTTAAGGCCTCTTTAAGTCGTGGAGGCTGGCTTTGAACTTGCAATCCTCCTGCCTCAGCCTCCCGAATCACTAGGATTATGGGAGTGCACCACCACACCCGGGGGGCACTCCTGTAATCCTTTTTCTTAAAGCCTCAAATTTCTGGTCTATTTGATGGTGATATGTTGAAGACAGACTCAAAGCCTTTCCCAGGAACTGCATGAGAAAAATGGCTGGTATCTTTCCAGTGGCACAAGCACTTGGGTGGCAAGACTCCTTGGACTGAGAGTGATGTTAAAGAGCTCTTTGACAAGCTGCTACTAGGTTTAGAAAAGAACCATTTTGAGCATTCATTCATTCATTCACGTATTCAACTAGTATTTATTAAGCTCTCACTACGTTTATGCAGTGCTAGGAGTGAAGGATATAATGGGGTCATGGTCTTCCATTCCAGGAGTCCATAATCTGGTGGGAAGCCGACAGTGTGAAGGGAGACAGGGAGGTTATTCTATTCTTTTGGGAAAGGCACTATCCTTTTTTTTTTAAATCTAGAAGCTGAGAAAGAAACCAGGTTTGTCAACATGCTTTTATAAACAGGGGGTATTAGCAATAACCACCAAAGAGCTGTTTAATTTCCAGGTTTCCATCTTAGATGGCCAACTGCATCCTTTATCTGTGTGGCCCATCTCCTCTTCAAGTGACCCAAAGTATTCTTCATTGAGAGCCACACCCTCTGCCAGCAGCTCTACAGAATAAAATGGAGTGGGGGGCAGAGAGCAAGTGGATCATTTGTACTGTCTGACTTTATAACCAGCTGTTGAATCGCCTGACATGGCTTTGCTGTGAGAATGGGGAAACCATTCTTTTCTTTCTGGAAGGAGAAGAAGCCAGAAGTTTATTTAATCTTTTCTAGGCAACTTATTTTATTGCATTTTTAATTTCCTCTCTTGCATTAACATGACCCTTTTCACTGGCTTCCCACGCCTGGTGCTTAATTACTTATCATTAGCAATGTACACGGGGGCCTTGCTGCATATTTATAAATGTGATCATTAGTACATGGAAAGACAAAGGCTTCTTTAAGACTGTCATTAGTTATTCTGTTTTCATGGAAATGTTCATTAGGAGAAACTACCCACCTGGTTAAATAATTATAATTAAGAATTGGTAATCTCCTTTGCATTTTTAACTTGATCTTCCGTCTGTTTCTATGAAGTGAAACAAGCCTTATTTGGCCAGTATTCTTTCATTTTCCTCTGGAATTGTCAACACAAATATAGACTCTTTGTTTTTAACCTATAGGTGCTGACTGATTTGCAGTGTGATATATATAATCTTCATAATCCTGTAGTTTATCTCCAGATCCATTAACTAGCCATGAAATGGTGAGTCAGAGAATAGAGTCAAAGGATCTCTGGTTGAGGTTATTTTCTGGACTTTTCTCTGCAGTGCAAATTGAACTGCAGACTTCTGACCAAACTTTGCCAAGGGTCTCTTTAAGCTCCTCCCCAACAGAGGCTCCAGGCCGAGTGGCCATTGGTCATTGCTCCTTTGAGGGCGCCAAGCAAGATGAGTGGCACTTGTATGGCCTGAATGCTCATGTGTCAACATCTGAGTCTATGGGTGTTATTGACTAGGGGTAACCACAGCAGAGTCAATGCAGTGTCCTGCCAATGCCTAGGCAAATAGAGTCCACTAGCAGTCTTCAAGTTGCCAGAAAATGGCCATGTGGCCCATTCATGGTTATGTGTCAGTTGAGCTGAAACAAATGAGGTGACAGAAATACAATGAAGAAAGCACGGTCATGCTGCTGCCCACTCCCCTTTGCCCAGACTGGTCCACGGCAAGCTACCACCTTAGACTGATGAGAATTTGCCAGCGATAAACCACAACTGTGGGAAACGCTGGGTAAGGGCATAAATATCATCTGTAAACAATTAGGCAGCCACTGCTCATTCAGTGCCGTTTTGAGAAGCTAAGGAAGTCTGCAATCAGTTATATCTCCAATTACCATAAAAATATATTAGCCATTCATTCATTTATTAATGATTCATCAGTTAACCACACATAATGAGCAAATAATTAGCAGTGCTGTACGGTTGCCAAAATTGAAGAAGTGTTGGCATTTTAAAGATGAAAGGTTGCATTTATGCAAAAGTCTGGTGATGATAAAGTTAATATGGAAGATAATTATAAAAGTGGCTGTCCTATATTGCAGGCTGAGGTACCACAAAACTTGCCTAATTGAACTGAAATTAATATTCTTCCAAAGTCTGCGTGTTGCCACACACAAACTGCTGGATTTCTCTTGAAGATCTCCCTTCAGTAAGGTACACCGCACAATACAAGTTAATAAAATGCCAGACAGCTAGACTGTGTTCTTTGTTTGCTTGGTTCAGGGCCTCGTGGAAAACAATAAATTGCATTCATGTCAGCTGAGGCCCATCCCTTTGCTAATTACCGTTTGGTGCTGAAATGACTTCTGTGAAATTGGGAGCATGAGGAAACGTACAGCCATACAAGGGAGGCTTTTCAGAGTTTTGCAGTAAATGTGAGATAGGCCTCAGGCACACAGATGTTAAAACAGTGAATTCCCCCACAGATTACACTAATGGAAACCCTGTCAGGGTAAGTCAAATCCGGGTCTGTGGTCAAAATCTAATTAAGGTTTCTGTACTTAAAAAGAATATGAATGCCTGGGGGTGGCGATGAATGTATAAGAAACTCACTTGTTTGTAAAATTGTTAGCATGAATGGTAAGTACCGTGGGGCTGTTACCTGCGATGGAACACCTGCTTTCCGAGTTGCTCTCTGCTTTATAGAACCAACATCTCAGGGCGGGTGATTTCAGAGGTCAGCGAACTCAGCTTGGGTCACTGTGGCCTCCCATCTTTGGGGCTTGGGACAAGGCATGGTTTGAGGTCACGGATGAAAATGGATCCTTAGAAGTCATCCTGGAATCCCAGAGGATGCTTTGCTTTGCCACATGAAAACCACCCCCAGATGATCCTGCCCAACTGCCTGGCGCCACTGAGGAAATAGTTTTTGCCGAGGGTGTGGGGCCGGCCAAATCTCCCCCATTGGGGAAACAAAGGGTCGTCTGCTCGGCTGGCCCTCCTGCCTGCTGGGACTGCCTCCCGAACAGCTGCGGCGTGCAGGCGCGGCCCTGCTTCTAATAGAGGAAATGAATTTATAATGCTGCAGTCTCTTCATTTTCACCAAGCACAAATTTCCCCTTAAATACTTAAAAACAACACCCAGAGCTGGATATACCTTAAATTTCGAATAAATGAAATCTTAATCCAGTCTGTTGCCGAGTCTGAGTTGTTATTAAAGAAATAAATTTGAAACAGCAAGTGGTTTGAGAATTTTTGAATTTAATTATTTAAATCTACTTAGGGTAACTCTCATGTGCTATTTCAGTTTCCCATGGAGAACATGAATTCTGGGAAAGGTATCCCACACAGGGCCCTGGAAATATTAACTTTTGTGTACAACTGTGGGCTCAGCCCCACAATAGCAGAAAAAAACTGAGATTTTTTTTCCTTCTGTAAAACTCAGCCAAGGGATACCAGACATATTTTTCAGAGGGAAGCCAAGTCCTCTTCTTTCAACTCCTATGGTCTCTTCAGAGGCACTGTTTACATGTCATTTATTCGACTCTCTTTAGAGAGCAGGTGTTCATATAGTCATTCATTGAACACTGTTAGGGAGCATAAAGAGAAATGATAACTGGTATAATTTAAATGGCCAGCAACTCGTTTAGAATGTATTCTGGTCTAGTGAGTGTCTGGGGACTGATTTTTTTGCTTTGTTTTGTTTTATGCTTTTTATGGCATGGAGGATTGGACTCAGGGTCACTCTACCACTGATCTAATTCCCCTTTTTAAAATTTTGAGATAGGGTCTTGCTAATATCTGAGGCTGGCCCCAAACTTGTGATCCTCTTGCCTCAGCCTCTTGAGTCAATGAGATTACAGGTGTGCTCTACCAGGTGCCAGCTTTGGGACTGATTTTTGACATTTGTCAAAATGAACCATTTGTTATCACTGTCCCAAGAGGAAAAGCTCCTGGCCTGACTACCTGGGTCTTTTGGTGCCGTATCAGTACTCAGGCTTGCAGATCTGCTTCATGTTTAGGGCCGGGGACTTCCTTGGCCTTAGTTCTGAGAGCAAAGGATACCTTCCCAATATTAGCAATCTAACTTTTAAATTGTGTTCAAATTGGGATAGGAAGGGGAAGAAGTATAAGATCAAGACATGAACTTGTGACTCTCTTTTCCCCCAGTTCCTTGGAACTTTGCTATGGCACATTTTGGGTTTGCTTTGGACCCTGTACCAGGGAGTTAAAGTATCAAACACCTGTGAAGAATCTCACTGGAGTGTGGTCTCACCCACACAAGGGAGATTCTGAGGTCTGAGTCAGAGAGAAGCCCAGTGTTCAATTTATTTCTCTTTTTTTCTGGCCATTGATAGTAGTCAGGACCTTAGAACTGCCAAATGGAACTTTCCCACACACAATCCAGACTAACAAAAGGATATTGACTTGGAGTGATTTCTAAATCCAGAATTCTATTTTTCTGCTCAATATAAAAATCTTCATGGAAGCCAAAAGTCTTAAAAAAAAAAAAAAAAGCAGATCTTAGTGTGGGGCCCAGCCTCAGCCTCAACTTTGTCCCCGGTAAATGCAAAAGGCTATAGAAATTGCATAATTCACAGTATTTGGAGCATGAGTAAATGTTTTATCACATAAAAGAGCAGATATGAAGTTAGATTAGGGGTTTCCCCCCAAAATATAGTCCATTGGCTAGCAAAGGCTTATAATTCTAATTTTTGGGTTTATGTTTTTAACAATGGAAGCATTGACCTATAGCTAATTCGGGGTATTTAATTTTTTTTTAAAAAAGTCTACAAACATTTTATGAAACAACTCTTCTTTTCCAGGTGCAATGCAGGGTCTGGGGAATTTGAAGATGAAAAGCCATGGTTCTTGCTCTTGGGAGGCTCTCATTTTAGCTGGATGAGTGAGTTCTCAAAGGCATGAATCAAACTCCATGTAGCCAAATTTCTGCATCATTACAATGCCTAGCATGTAGAAACCCAATAAATGTTTGTTGAATGAATGGATCTGTTGAAAAGGGAGTGTCATGCTTCCTGTCTATTTCTAAGGAGTTATTGTGTGAGTTAGAAGTGAACATTTATAACTCATTTTATGCCCCTACATGCTGTATAAGTACAAATTATTAAATATCATCATAATAAACAAGGGTCCTAAGCAGCCAATTACATTTTTTATGAAGTTAGTGACATTTAGATTCTTTTGTTGGGCAGATGGTATAATATTGCACCTGTTGGGAAAGCCAGCATTTTGGGAAGAGATATTAATTCAGAACTATTTATAATATAGCACAACATTGGCTTCTTAATAAGTGTATTTGTATTGTTTCCCAAGGAAGTAACACAGCTGAACACTCTAACTCTTTGAATTGGAGCTTCTGAAATGAAAAGACCATCATTTCTTAAAGTCCTATTTCCTCTGCATTTCTGCAGTCTCTGGATTGGCATTCAATCCCCAATTTGTTCTCAGCCTTCTCTCTCCCCACATGTCTCTCTGCTCTGTGCCTTGTCTCCTCATCCCCCTCGCATCCCTGTCTCCCTCTTCCTCCCTTTCCCTCTCTGGTCAAACTTCCACTCCTCTAGGATGTGGTCAAACCACTTCCAAGCTCAACTGAACTATGGTCTTTGGGGTCTCCAGAGCTGCTATTTCTGCCTGGATTTCTGAATTTTCACAATCTACCCACCTCACTCTACCTTTGGGCAAGAAGCTCTGTAGCAGCAAGGCTGCCATCTTTGTTGCCCTGAAAAAGCCATGTTTGTTTCTTGGGTCTTTGCTTTGGTTACTGTCTTTCGCTTCTGTACACCTTGCTAAACTCTGTGTGTTTATCGGCCATCTCCTCTTTGAAATGATTTTTTTTTTCTTCTTTGATTTTTACTGCTTTTTAGCTCCTAATGTCCACAATTGAACAACACTTCCCTGTAATTTAGTCTTAACTTCCCACATAAACCCTATGCTTCTTCTAGCTGAAAGAAGCTCAAGTACTTATTATGTTCCAGGCTTGTGTGGAGGTGCATACATTATTATTCCATTTAGTCTCCATGAAAATTCTCTGAAGAAGACATTTTTTTTTTTTTTGCTATTTCCATTTAGGAAACTCAGGCCCAGAGAACATGACATGATGTATCTAAGATCATACAGTTAATAAGAGCTAGAACTGGCCTCTGCAAGTAGTCACTGCTTTGTATCCACCCCAGATCCCACTTGAGAACTGAAGGCCTAACTTCTCCAGCTGCTGGGAGTGTGGCTGGCTGGCAGCCCTCAGCTGTCAGACTTTTCTGCTAATTGCCTTCTGTGTAAGTGAGCCTCTTCACCCAACATCACACCCGCTTTTCTGGGGTAGCTTGTAATTTAAAGACTGTTGTTGCAGGGGTATAAAGATCTGTCCTCCTCACCCCAACCTGGAACAATTCCTAAGTTCAAACCGATTTCAGAGGTCTCTGTGAGGTTGGCTGAGACCTTTTCTGTGATTATGTCATAGTCCAACTTCTCTTTTGGCCGAGTCCTGTTTCCTTTGCTTTGTTTCCCTTTCTACAAATGGTGGTTCCAGAGAGTCTGCACTAAGAAACTTTCTGTACACAAATCTCTGATTCAAAGTCTGTTTCTCAGGGAAGCTAACCTAAGCAATTGGTAGTAGATCATGCTAAGATGGGATCAGAGCTGGAGCATCTGCTAGCCACTGGTAATGAGGACCCTATTATGGGGGTGGGGTGGGGTAGGCAGAGCAGAGATAGATCCTGGTACAAGGTAGCTGTGGGGAACTGGAATGTTATACTGGTGAAAGGCAATTCATGAGTGGGTGAATATATTGGACAATTGAGAAATACTGGGAAATAGTATGATAAGAATAGCATTGGATGACTATTACTAGGGGATCAATTAATGTTTTGGAAAAAGAGGCAAATTAATTAGCAATTAATATAAAACCAGAAGGCTTTATTGATTGTTATTAAATGAACCCTATCTTCTGTAGTTAGAAGGCAGAAAAAGTGGACACCAGGGCCAGAACTTATGATTGCAGAGTTCCAGGGGAGGTTGAGTGCTTAACCTAGGTACCTGTGCTATGCTAGGCCAGGTTGTGATGGAGAAAGAACAGGATCTTGAGATATTGCGGTGATATTTGAGTTGATGCTCTTGAATATCTCGAGACTCCCAAGTTCTCCTAAACTTTCTGGTTGTGCAGAAGTGGCTCACTACTCTCTGTTAAAGTCTAGCATTACTCCTCTCTTGCTTGAAGGAGATGTAGAGGCTCTTGCCTTGTAAGACAAATGTGTCTTCCCATTTCAAGATCTGCCACTGTGTTCCTTCTCTTAGCAGCCAGACTAATAAATATGGTCAGATCACAGCATCGCCTAGCTGAGATAGTGCTGGCCTATTGGTTGGGGATAGGCATTTCACCTTGGAAGAAATGCAAGATATAGCCAACAGGTACTAGCAGGGTATTGGACATCTCTTAAAGGACTGGGTCCTCAGAGTACTGAATTAAGGTAGGTGGAATATAAAGTTATACAGGAAAAATTTATTGATACCTGAGCACTCTGCTAGGATACAGGATTTAACAACTGGCAAGGATACTGAGATCCTGCTAGGATAACTCTCAGAAATTTGGAAAAAGTAAGAGTCTACATAGAATGAAGGACAAATGCATGACCATGATGGGTAGTGGGAGAAGGCATGAAAAGGCTCAGGGAAATGGGGTGACAGAGTGACAATATTATAAAAGGGAAAAACTACCTAATGAAGATGTTCAGTGGGCAAGCCCAGAGGAGAGAGTATATGCATTATGAAAAGCAGTTCCTGGTATGCTTTGGGATTCTGTTAGTTATCAAGTGATAATGAGATCAGAACTTCCCATTATGAGCTGGTTTCTGTGAGACTAAACAAGTAAAAAGTTGCATGGCTGAACCCAAAAGTCATCCATTATGAGTTAGTTGGAAAGGATACATTTGGGACTGGGCGTGAGGAGGGCCAGAAAGCACAAATCAGATATGTGATCAGGTGGCTCAGAACCCTTCAGGTTGTCACCTACCTCATTGTACACCTATGGCCAACTGACAGAACATGTAAAAGGTCGAGCTTGGTTCATGAGTGGATCAGCCTTGTATGTGGGTATGAACTGAAAATGGACACACTGTACTACAACCCTACTCAAGGACTTTAAATTTACCAGTTAGTGAAAATCTTCACAATGGATATGGCTTCAAGTAGTATATCTGCTCAACTATCTTATGTAGAAAAAGAGTGTTTATAAACTCATAAAGTCATGGGACATGAAAAATGGCTTGGTCAAATGATCTTCTTTATTCTTTATGGTCTGGAGAAGAGGTATTCCTGTAGGGTGGGCATGAAGTGTGAGGATGTTTATTTTAAAGGTTACTAACCACCAGAGAGCATCCAATACAGAAAGGAGCACTAAACAACCAAGAAGATAGAATAACTAGGCCAGTTGACATAGCCAGCCTCTGTCTTTGGTTACACCAGTGCTGGCACAATGGGTACATAATGGAATAGCCATGATGGCAGTGTTGTTGGAGGCTTCCTGTGGGTCCACAGCAAGGCTTCTAAACTCACCAAACTGATACCACTCTTGCTATAGCCAAATGTCTGACCTACTAGTATCAGAGCATTATATTATCCTTCAAGGTATTATATTATCCTTAAGGTCACAAAGCAGTCACTAGCTGGCAACTTAGTCACATGACTAGAAGGAACAGCAATTCACTTTAATTTAAAAAAAAAATCAGTATAGGATTGCCTTTCCAGTCTGTAGAACCTCAGCCTGCCACAATAATCTGAGGGTTTAGAGCATTTGATCCATCAACAGGCATCCAATGTCATATCACATCTCCTCTATGGACCCAGTTTATGACAAGGGAGATATACCAGTGGCACATGGCTGTAGGATTCACTGGCTCTATCTTAGATAGCACAACCTATAAGAATCTGGTCTGCTGGAGCAATGATATGGCTGGTTGAAGGCACAAGGGATGGACCAGCTTGGGGAAATTATCTCTGAGGATCAGGCACTACCCTGAAGGATGCAGTGTGTAGTCTACATCAATAGCTATTACATCAATCTGTGCTCTAATAGGAAGAACACATGAATGTAGGAACTATGGAATCAAAGTAGCCTAGTAACCCACTTGGGGAGTTTGTGCTTCCTTTCCCCACAATTCCTAGTACTATGGGCTTAGAGGTCTTGGCTCCCAAAAGGAGGTGGATATAGCAAAGCCCCATGGGACTCTAAGCTATGGCTACTGGAAGGGCACTTCAGATTCCATGGCCAAGGGACTGCCATCTTGGCTATGGTATTTGACCCTGACCAAGAAGAGGTAGGGCTGTACTTACCCAGCAGGGGCAGGAAGACCCATTTTCCAGCCAGGTGAACCACTTGGATGTCTTTAGATGTTCTCTTACTGATTTTGATTGTTAATGGACAAATGTAGCAATTATGGCCTGAGAATAGGTTGAGGGACTCAACTCCTCAAAGATGAGGGTCTGTGTCACTCCACCAGGCAAACTACCCAGACAAGAAGAGACACTAGCCAAGGGTAAAGGGAATCTAGAATGGTCATTAGAAGAGGAAACGACTGATATTAGTTGCAATGTTTTGACTAGCTGCAGATGTAGTTTGCCCCAGCTGTTGTAGTGGGAGCTGTTCTGTAGGGTGGGGCTGGTGGGCATAGAAATCACTAGTTCTTAGTGGCTCAGCTTCATCACTCTCCAGTCTACCTACCACTTAGTCCAAAATCAGAGCTTCCATTTTCAATATATTAGGTTAGGCTGTTGGATGTCATTTACCATCTTTCCATAGCCTTTTCATATCATTCAGACTGTTATTAATTCATCAAGCATTTATTAAGCATCTACTGTGTGTTAGGCTTTGTGTTTGATACAGGAAATATGAAAATGACTAAAAGATATAAGATAGTGTTCTTGCTCTTAAGAAACTTACAGTCACTGGGCACGGAGGCTCGTGCCTGTAATCCCCAGTGGCTTGGGAGGCTGAAGCAGATGAATCCCAGGTTCAAAACCAGCCTCAGCAATTTAGCAAATCCCTAAGCAACTTAGTGAGAACCTGTCTTTAAATCAAAGATAATAATTTAAAAAAAAAAGAGGGCTAAGGATATGGCTCCGTGGTAAAGCACTCCAGGCTCAATCCCCAATACAAAAACCAAAAAAAACCCCAAACAGACAAAATAAAACAACAACAAAAAAAAGCCCCCCAAACTCACATTCCACTGGAGGAAAAAGATACATAACAAACTTTTATGAACATCTTTTATAAACATCATGGTAAATGTGGTGATATGCCAGGGGAGTGATGTTTTATGTGGTTGGAGAGGAAGGTTAGTAAAATAACGTTTCTTGGAATTGATGCCTGAGCTTAGCACTACAGATAATAAAATGAAGATCAGGGTATGGTAGAAGTAAATTTTAGGCAGTGCAAATGGTGCAGGGTGAAAAATAGCATGGATGGATATTGCTGGAGCATAGAGGAAGAGGTCAGAAATAATAAAGAGGTCAGATAATTCCATGCTAAGAAGCATAAATTTTATCCTGTGCATGACATGATGCTGGGCCATGGTAGGTTTTCAGTGGGGAATGTGGTTCTCGTGTGTTCTCTGTCTCCTGCTTGCAGTTGCCTCTTAGTTCTCTGAATGCAACTGCTCAGGTGTCTTTCATCACTGTACACGTCACTATATGCCACTTTTCAGCAGTCAGATCTGCCTGGTATCTGCTATACCTGAAGCATGGGGAGTTTGTTCTGACAGATTCAAAGTAAATCTGGCTGCTGAGAAGACATCTTTCAGGTTACCACCTGATTGAAAGGATCTAGCATCATAGTTCCTGATGCCAAGTCATATTTTTTTTCATATTGCTAAAAATTACCAATTTTTATAATTTATTTAAAACAGCAATGTCCAAAGGCACAGCAGGGGAAGTTGGTAATTGATTATGAGTGCCAGAAGAACACTGGCTTTTTGAGGTAGCCATCCAGAAGCTCCTGTACTGTACACTGACAGAGCTTAGAAGGTCCTCATTGTCCTAGCCACTTTGCTGATTTAGATGAATTCACTGATAATTCTGAAGACAGAGAATCCACACAAGACCATCACATAATTCTATCACAGAATCCATGATTTCAGCGTTTCAAGAGAGCTTCAAGAAGGCAATGAACTCTAAAGATCAGGCAATATAACATCCAGTGGTGAACTGATGGGCAGAGAAGGAAAAAAAAAATCAGGAAAGACCATCACATTTGAGGAGACAAGGAGACATGCAAACTACGTTAGCAACAAGCGCCTGACCAAGTTCAAAATCAACACTGAGTTTCTGGTAGAAGCTATTGTTCTATGTAGATGGATATGAGGTAGAGAACACCTGCGTCCTCTTAAGTTGTTTTCTTCACTAATAACCATGCAGAATTTGTAATGGTGAATTAGAACAATCAACAAAGAGCATGTGAATTATGGTCAGTAGTAGACTAGAAAGGAAACCATGCTTGTTGGCAGAAATGTGATTTTACTGAAAACTTATGGATTCCCTGTTCCAAACAAGGGTTCCATCTCTAAGAACTGAACAGTTTATATCCTGGCTTAACTCTTAGTCTTTCCACATTTCCCATCTAGTTCCCATAGATATATGCTGGATATTGTTCCAACATAGCCCAAGATGTCAACCTACACTGTACATAGACACTTGGAGTGATGCTCTGATACTAAAAAATTAACTTAGAAATCATGCATCATTTTGAAAGATATAGGGTACACTTAAGAAGTTAGATAAAAATTCATTATAACAAATACTGTATAAGACAGCAAAGAAATGTGAGTGCTACCATTCAAATTGTGGGGCTATCCTTTTGTAACATTTTATAAGCAAATGGACATAGATTGGTATAGATTGTGGGAAAAAAATTAAAAGGTATTTTTCTAATCTATTAAAATCACTGTTAAATTTCATTTAAACCTTAAAGATCTGCATAAAATGGTCAGATTTCTAAATGGGTGGGAGAACTGAGAATTAATAGTCCTCTAGAAGTTTCTAGACTTCTAACCATGCCTCTATCCCCTCCTTCTTCAGTTGCTGCTCTCCCTTCTTCCTTTCTTTTCCAAACCATTTCAATCTCTAGTAAGTTGGATCTCTGCACCCATACTAGGGATTGGAGGCAGGGCCTCCTGCATGAGAGGCATTAGCTCTATCACTGAACTACACCCGCAGTTTGTAAGTTGAATTCTTTAAATTTAGTATAATTTCCATCTTATTTCTATTAGAAGTTCGGTGGTCTCCACAGTGATTCACTTGGTTGGTCTGCCCAGAAGAAACCAAAGTACAGACATTGAGTGACAGATTCTCATTGAGCTGGGCTGAAAGATGGACTCAAAGGGAAGTCATTGATATTTGATATCCCTAAAAGATATTAGAACATGCCTTCTTGGTGGAGAGAATGACTGTTTAAATGAAGCAACACTGGACTCAGATGGACTTTTTAGCTCCAAATCTGATAGATCAGTTTCATTCATTTTTTTGACTCATAGAAAAAGAGGTAGAGATGTGAAGTTTGTAGACTCACTTCTGTTATTAACTTTAGGACCTGGGTTTCCTTATCTGCAGCATGGGGGATAATACTATAATAATCCCTGAATTTCCTTTCAACTTGAAAATTTCATGAAAAAGAATCACATATGACCACCCTGGATGGTTGTATCACTACTGTATGTTTTCTTTAAACTGAGTCTGAAATCCATTCAATATGAAGTAGATTAGTAATAGGAACCAGAAACTCCGGAAAGCCCACCCTCATATTCGGGGAATTTACTGTCTTGCCCTGTATGTTTGTGTTTATTTCTTCTGACTCCTATGTGGGGGTCTATTCTAGGGAAGTAACATTTATATGAATCCAAGTGGAGGGAGAAGTTTTCTCCTTCATCTCCCCTTCCCAAACAATCTAGCTTAGTTCATCATCTTGTGTTGACATTACTTATGAATGCTAATTAACTCATAAATGCTAATTAATAACTCCATGTGCTTCTATTTACTGGCAAATATAGGGATCCAGGTGCAGTGTAGACATGGACCCAAACAGCACATTTCTCCATCTCTGAGCTGAGAACATGGGTGGGATGTCTCTGTTGCAGTACTGTCAAAGTTGGTACCTTACACATTTTTTTTTTTTAAAATACACTTGGGAGCTATAATTAAACTCTCACAAAAGCTTCATCTTCTGATTTCCCACTGAGGGGAAAAAAACAAAACAAAACAGGGCCAAATCCAGTTGTCTTAGTCAGGAGTCTCCAGGGAAACAGAACCAATAGGATATACACATAGATAAGATGTAAAGAAAGATTTATCATGACCAATTGGCTCATGTGATTATGGAGGCTGAAATGCTAGTGCCTGCACACTAGAAAACCAGGGAAGGGACGATGGATTTCCATCCAAACCTGAAAGCCTGAGAGCCAGGAGCCAGTGGTGTAAGTCCTAGTCCAGATTTGAATGGCTGAGAACTTGGGGGTCAATGGTGTGAGCCCAAAGGCCTGAGGATCAGGAGCTCTGACATTGGAGGGCAGAAGAAGATGGGTGTCCCAGCTCAAGCAGAAGGAATAAACTTTTCCTTCTTCCACCTCTTTTCCTTCTTCCCTTCAAGCCTTCAGTGGATTGGAAGATGTCTGCTCCACTTGGTGAGGCGATCTTCTTCACCCAGGCTGCCAGTTCAAATGCAAACCTCTTTTAGATGCACCTTCAGAGATGCACTCGGAAGGGCTTACCAGCTATTTGAGGATAACTTAGCTCAGAGAAGTTGATGCATGAAATTAATTATCACACAAGCAAGCAGTAAGATTAGATTGGACTCTTGATCTTTAGGGTAAAGTCAAGTGCGGTGGTGGACAGGGAGGCTGCTGCAGCCTGTTCTGGAGGATACCAAGGTGCTGTTTCCTTGACAGAGTGGGGCAAGTAAGGAGAATTCTGAAAGGCTGGAACTAAAGATGCCCAAGGTGCTCTAGGCATACGGGACACTGCCCCTGTCTCCTCCACCAGGTGGGGAGCCCTTTAAAGCCTGGAACTCAGTCTAGCAGAAGCGGGGCCTTGCTTCCTAGGTGCCACTTTGACACTATTGCCTGAAACTCAGATTCATGGGTCTCCTTGGGAAATCCTGAGTTTTCTTCAGCAAATAAGATGACCATGATTCTAAGGATCATATTACTTGGAATTTGTCAAATGCTTATTACACATCAGTTTTTAGTATGGAATTCACCCACAAAAATGATATTTTTGTATTACTGTTTATTATGGCCCCATTTGAAGATTTTGTAAACTGAGGCAGAAAGGTTACATAATTTGGCCAAGTCATGGAGTTAGGGAGTAGCATGGAGTTAGGAAGTTGGCCTGGTCATCCTAAATGAAGGCCTCTTTAGACTGGCATCTCGGGTGCAGTTCCCCTGGCCCCTGCAGACTCGGGTGCGAGGGCCAGTTCCTGAACAGGTGGCTCTGTGGGCAGCCCTGCTCCCCGACTCTCTGCCTTTCCAGACCCATTTTTTTTTTCTCCAGCTTGAAGAGTTGGGGCTTGGATCCAGTTCCCTTTTCCCAGCTGCAATGTGGCTCTGAGCCCCTAGAACCCCTCTTGAATTGGAAATCACCTTTTCCCCTACCAGCTGTCTCCAGCCTTCTCCCTTCTCTCCTCTCAAGCCCAACTCCATCCTTAAAGCACTGTCCTTGAAGTCACTGTTAAATAAATTGAGGATGGTCCCCTCAGGGAGAGAGCTGTTCTCAGAGGGGGCAATCACATCGTTTGTGTTAAATGTGGGCTGGGAGAAGTGCAAGCTATTTCTTTTGGATGAGGCTCCCAGGAGAACTTTTCTTTGTAAAGAAAGAGAAGATCTTTATAAACCCTGTGCTCTTTTCAAAGAGGCTTTATGGGTGGCGAGGCACAGCCACCACGGTCAGGATAAAGCTGGGAGGCAAGAAAGAGATGCTAACGGCTCGCCAAGGCAACCTGCTTTTTAAAGGTGGGTGTGGGAGGTGGGAGGAGAGCATCCCTTCCTCTACTCTTTCCCTGAGTGCGATGAACACACCTCTTTGACACCTCTGCTGCTCTCTGGGGCTCCCATCCCTTCCATTTCCCCCTCCCCTCCCTGGGTGGTGCTGGAGGGAGCTGGGGCCAGCGGCTGTGTCTGCCAGCCCCAAATGCCAGCAGCTGCACAATCCTGGGATAATTGCTCATATCTGTTTCTTCTCTTTTCCAGGCCTTGGAAAGTGTTCCAGGAATGGACTTTCTGCAGCGTGGTGACCTGCAAACGCAGCCCTTCCATTTACGTCTCCAACTCCAAGTCAGCCGTGTCAAAGTTTGAACCAGGACTGCGGAGGATAATGGGTCAGATGCAATTAGCAGCCCAGAGAGCTGCACATTGCAGTCTGATTTATTTTTTTGCCCATCAGATTCCAAGAATCCTAGTGCTTAAAAGCAACTAAACAATCGCTCTATTGTACTGAAATAAAGCCCAGTTAATTCAAAAATCAATTGCACCACCAGGTGGGGCACGCTCTGGCCCCAAACAGATGGGGTCGAAAACTCCCCCGCCCCAGAATGAAGTCTTGTTAAATTAAAAACTTGATCCAGAAGTGGAACAAATAGGGAGCCATG
Source organism: Marmota marmota marmota (assembly GCF_001458135.2). Lineage (NCBI taxonomy): Eukaryota > Metazoa > Chordata > Mammalia > Rodentia > Sciuridae > Marmota > Marmota marmota. Next base: position 1,940,637 of record NW_026000080.1, on the reverse strand, counting down.
AATGGAATGGAGTCAGGTCCACTCAGGCGAATTCTTTCTTTTCCCACTCTTTTTCCTTCCTTTAAAAAAGAAAAATTCACCATTCCACTTTCATCAATGTTAGCATCTATGCAGAAACGCAGCCATCCACCCTTTGCAGTTCAATGTGTTACTTTAATTAGTCTGAAAATTAAAGGGCAACTCTGGGCCAACGTGAATGATTATGAAAATACATGTGCATCCCATGCAATCCTCTCGTTTAATTAAAAGTCTTGTAAACTATATGGCGCACTTTAAGTCAGTTGAGGGGTATAACAACTCCATTTTAAATATCCACTTAATATTTAACAGGATGTGAGGAACACACTGTAGCATACGGTCCCTTCTCAAGTTTCACTGTCTGAAAATTTTCAAAGCTGACCCAAGTCAACCTGAAAAATGTTTAACACCCTGGGCTTGAACACAAGAAACTCTGTGATGAACAGACATTCAATTACATTTTTTAAAAGTGAGAAGCATTTTTGTTAAAATAGCGACTCTGGAAACTAATTGGCAGCCGCAAAACTAGTGAGCGAAGGCCAAAGCTTGTGGGGAACTTTTACTACAGTGACATGACTCAAAGAAAATGTGAATAAAAGGCATCTTTGTTTCCCAGTCAAATTAGCTGATTAAGACATAAAACATCTTAACGTGTTTTTAAATGTAGAATTAATTATTTATACGAGAAAAATTAAAGCTGAGTTATGTGAATTCTATCCCATGTGTGAATTGAATGGGGAAGAAATAGTAATCCTTGTGGATCCATGTCTTAGGTCATTAAGCACAACTAAATATCAAGCGTTTCAATTATTGAAAAAAATATTGCATTCAGTCTGTACATCGTACTTGCCCATTTTGATTTTCAAAGTCCAGATTAGTTATGGTACAGGTTGGAGGTGTGATTCAGAGCAAAAAAACGGCTTCGTATAGACTGAGTAAGGACAGCTTAGTACAAGAAGAAAACACCCTGCTATACAAAAAGCAAAGCCGACTCCTGGGAGAACATAGGCCTTTGCTCTTCAGGAACCCAGGAAAGATTCACAGACAGAATTCGAACAGGCCAGTCTTTATTTTGCTAATGGGTGAGTTTGGGATGCATGAAAACAAGATAACCCAAGTTATTCCTTAGACTCAGAAAAAGAAGTGGACAGGTGACCTTTGACATTTCAGGCTCCCACATCTCAACCCAAGCCCTTTGGCCCTGACCTTTTAACATTCCAATATCCTGAAGCCAGCTCTCCCCAAACCAAGGCTGCAAATTATCTTTGCCATGTGGATAAACATTCACCGGGTGTGTTTCGAGGTGTAGTCTAGGGACCACCTGCATCAGAATTCCTTGACAAGCTTTCAAAAATAGAGATTCCTGGGCTTCTAGAAAGAATGACTGGGTCGAATGGGAATGGATAGGGCCCAGGATTCCACATTTTCAATGAACTCCCTAGGATTCTGTTTGCTAAAGTTTGAGCATCACTGTATCAGGGTCTACTCAGAGATCACTAGAATAAATTTCACCAAGTTTCTCTAACGGGTTTCCTTTAGTGAAAGTCATTTACTCAAATATGAAAGCTTGTCCACAAATCCTTCGTTAAAGACAAAAAGTCCTCCAGCCATTTTCTTCATTTCTCATGACAATTCTTAACAGAGGAAGTATAGGAATTCTTTGTCCTTTAAAATAAGTCCAGTGAGTACTTGAAAAGTCATTTGGCAAGAGATGAGGGATGAGACAAAGGGGGAAGATTAATGACGAACAGAATCAGAGTCCTTGCTAAAATAAAAATGGATTCACACCCAAGTTCTTACGAAGGGTAAGACATATGGCAGCTCATGTGGGAAGCGAGCGTGTTTAGTAGAGAGGTCTTGCTGCAGAGCCGTGTGATGTAGGGGACAGCTTTCCCAGCCAAAAACAGAACATCACATGCCATGGGGAGATGTACCATCTCTCCTATGTGATGAGAGAGGCAGACTTGCTAGAGAAATTTGAAAAACTATTGTCTGAGTGACTTTAATAAGGTTTTCAGAGTCCAGACGATCAGGCTCAGAGGTTTAGACCTTGCCAATGCTTTTATCTTTGAGTTTCGCCTGACAGCCCAGCATTTTCTATGACTGCTTATGGAAGCCGCTGCTGATAGTTTAAGGTTCCTCCTTTATGAAATGGAAGCCACAATTCTCCCTGATTTTTAAGGAGAGGAGGGAAGTTCTGGCCACTGGAAATTGTGGGTCTGAGCTTCAGTTACAAACACGTTGCTCATCTATATCATCTTTTGAGCTTTAGTTTTAGTTTTGACCAGAAAATGCCACACCTGGAAAAAAAAATTTTTTTTCTTAATAGGGAAGAAGGGCAATCCATTTGTACTTTGCTATCTATTATGTACCAACCTGAAAATACCAAGAGCCCAACAGAATGCAGGATTCCATTTCTAGAATTCATTCAAAACTATATGCACATAGGACATTTATAAATGTGGCTCTTATTAGGCTTCCAGTAGCAGTGAGAAGAGTTCAGTTTTTCTGCATGGAAAATTGCTGCTTAATAAGAACTTTCCCAAACTCATGTCCCCTTTGAGATAAAAATTTCCACACTAAATTTCATCACCCTACTAGAATTTCCTTTGGAATGTTTGTGCTAAATTCCTCTCTCCCTGATTGAAGTATACAATACAAAAACCTAGTTTCAAGACTTAAAAAATAAATGTACCAAACCTCACAGATATACAGAATGACTTGGAAGGGACTTTGGGTCGGGGGTACTGGGGGAGGCAAAGAAGATTTGGGAAAATGAATTAAAAACCCCCCAATAATTAAGAAGTGATTTACTTGGCACATTTAGTATTTGGAATGCTTGAACAGTAGGACAGTGTGTGACTTCATTATATGCCATGGGTAACCCCAGCAATTCAAATTTTGCTGTAAGAAGTTGTTTTTTTCTTTTGGTATTTCCTGACTTGGTGTGTACAGTTGTGAACTTAATTAACACACTAGTGATTCTACACCCTCAGGGGAAAATGGTAAATTTTGTAAGATGTAAATAAAGAAAAAAAAAAGGCAAGTTCTTTCCTTCCTGTTCATGGCTGTTTTTTATTCTCTTGTTTTATGCTTCAGGAAAAGCTCCATGAAGCTTTAGGAGCCCAATCCTCGGAGCCATGAAGGCACAACATCCAGGGATTCTTCTAAGCCAATGTTGCATGGCATGGACTATCCTAGCCGCTTTTGTGTGTGAGAGAGAGCAGGGTTAACAGGTAGCAGAAGTTAGCCCTTACAATGATAACAGTACATCTTATGTGCCCTTTTTTATTATATTGCTCTCATTTGGAAGGAGCTCGAACAATTCCCTTTTGAATCGAGTCCTATAAAATTGATCAATGTCATTATTTTCATGAGGCAAGTTTAAACCAATAAAGTTGTCTTGCTTCGTCCCTTTTCTCTCCCACCCACCCTCTTTAAAAAAAAAAAAAAAAAAAAAAAAACCAAGGAGAGTCACCACTTTGGCGTGTTGCTTCAGTGTGAAGCTCTGGTATGGAAAAGTCTATGAAAAGATGACATTTATAGATGGGTACATATATATTTAATTTCTTGTGTGTGTGAGTGTGTGTGTATATATATTTCTACTTCTGTTCATCGAGGATACAACATCATAATTAAGGACATTTTACTTTGTCCAATGAAGAGTTTTTTCAGCTCTCTTTAATTGGTAATTTAATTACAGAGCTAATTAGGAACATAGTGGGTGTTGGGACTATGTCTTTAACTGGAAAGTCTTACCACTTACAACGCGAGGAAGTTTTTAAATTATGGAACACTTAAATAATGGATTAATAAGTCAGTAAATACATCTATATGAAGGTAGATCATTCATATGCCCTTCAGCTGGCAAAATTCTTAATGTGAGTCTGATCTATTCCACTAAGTAATTATCACTCTGCTTTTCCAGCATACTGGGGGGTCTATGCTGAGGCCCCAGGGAATTTATGTGCTAAACTCCAGGGCTGGAATTCCTGGACTAGAGCTGGGGTGGAAGGTGGAGTAGCTGAAAGCTGTTTGGGAGGAACACAGTCCAACACTCAGAGCAAAGGGGAATTCTGCTGCTAGCCTCTGCTGTTCCTGCGTGCATGGAGAACAATGAAGGAAATGCTTCCTTCTCTGTCTCAGTTTTTCTCCACCTTTGCCTTCTGAAGCAAACCCTGTACCCCAAAACAACAGAGCAGGTTCAGAGGTGGTTGAAGGCTAGACTTGGGCAGGAGTGGCTTTGGCACATGCCAGGTGGCCTTTGGGTCTTGGGCCACTAGACATTGAAAGCTGTAGCTGAGCAAGCAAATCCATCCTTTTCCTGAGGACTAAACTTGAACTGGGCGAAGTGGAGGAACTAAAAATCAAAGCAGAACATAGCTCCTGTATTTTGAGAAGACTTATGATTGACATATTTAGGGACATATAATTTATTCATTCATCAAATATTTGGCCGTATTTGTGTGAGGAACTACTAGATGCAAGATACTCATAAAAAGACAGGAGTGTCAAACGTAAAACCATCATCTCTTTGAGTACAAAATATAGGAAATTCCCTAGGGGACTGATTTCCACAAGTGCTTGAGAAAAACCTAGACCCATTCTTTGGGCTTTTTTCTGGGAAGATCCCATCTGGAAAGTTGTGGCCCTGGAAAGGACAGGAGTTTGCAATGAAAGCTGCTCAAGGCAATACATGTCCAAAGTGTGCAAAAATTTCTCAGTTCTTTGCAGTGACTACAGGAGGAATGCAAGGAGATAAGAGGTGGTGGGGCTGGGGCTGGTGAAATCCACAGATAATCCCTAGACCAGTTGCAGCCAATATCCCCACTCAAACCCATCATACTCAAGCTTTGGATCATACTTACTATCCATGAACTGCTTTAACTTGGGCTCTGTGGTGTCCTTCTGCTGTCCATAGCATGGCCAAGGAAGGATTGGAAGGGCCAGCTTGGGAAGAGGCACACCACAAAGATAGGGCTCTGTCCCATCCTCAGGCCAGCTTCTAGAACTCAGCTCCCCAAGTCCTGCCCAGCATGGCAACTTCAAATGAAGATAAAAAGAATTCTTAGCCTTCCCCCAATCAAAGAGTTACTTTCAGAGGGAGTACTTTCTTTCTTTCTTTTTTTTTAATACTGAGAGTTTAGAGCTCTTCTCAGTTTCTCTTCATTTACCAAAAGAAAGAACTTTTTATTTTTTTTCCCCTTTTTACACTCTTACCCTAAATAACTCACTTTGTGCTGATGCTTCCACATCCTGGGCTGAGCAGGACAGATCCCTTCAACTTTATTTTATGTATTTGTTTGTTCCCTGTCTTGCTTCAAAAATGACTTCAGCTGAGATTCCTTATGCTATCCAGCCCAAGGGAAAGGAAATTTGACACAGGCTTCAAAGAAATGAATCAGAAAAAGTTCTCCCTTTAAACATTATCTTTTTTACTAAATGATTGAATTTGCAGTTTCATCAGAACCTCCTTTCGTTTATTTAATAGAGCACAAATATCTCTGAAAAATTTACGATGGGTAAGGATAGCATAATTTTAATCTAGACCCTGCCCTCTGTGAGTTTTTAGTTAGATTGGAGAGATGGTACGTGCACAAATTATTATGCTATGTGACAAAGGATGATAAATTCTATGTGGGAGCAACTGATAATTTGAAGCATTTGAGAAAGCTTGCTTTGGGCTGCACTAATCAGTAAAGGCTTCCAAGAAGGGAAGAAGATTCACACTGGGTTTAGGTTAGGGAGGAACTGGATAGGCAGTCAGGCACAGGCCATTCCAGACAGGAGGACAGAGTTTACATTTGTGTGGCACTTACTTTTTGCCAAGAACTTGCTAAGCCCTTTATATAAATCCAACTCATTCAGTTTTTACCATTTCCTTAAATGCAAACCATAAACATAACCTTTCTGTAGCATCTACTGGGTGTTAGCACTGTTCTAAGTGTTTTATGTGGATTAAATCTTCTTTTTTTTTTTTGGTACTGAGGATTGAATCTGGGGTGCTTTATTACAGAGCCGCACCTCCAGACCTTTCTATTTTTCTTTTGAGATGGGGTCTCCTTAAATTACTGAGGCTAACCTGGAACTTGCAACCCTCCTGCCTTAGTCTCCAAGACTCTGGGATTCCCCACTAAGTCACCATGCCCAGCAGATTAAATCTCTTGTCACAACAACTCTATGAAGAGCACACTACTACTACTACTACTACTACTACTACTACTATTATTATTCCCATTTTAAAGAAGGGGGAAACCAGGGCACAGAGAAATATGTAGCTTGCTTAATTGTACCCAGCGGGTGAGGGACAGAGCTAGGGGTAGAACCCAACCCTGTCCTCTGGAAACTTTCACTTATATTTTTTTCTTTAGATGTATATATGATAGAATTGTGCATATTTATGGAATAGAGTGTGACAGTAAGATTGGTATGTATGACATGTGGTGATCAGTGCATTGTATCAACAGTTTCTTCTCCATAAACATGTACTCCTTCTTTGGGCTGGGAACCTATGAACGCCTCTCAACTAGTTCTTTACAAAATCTGTAACAGATCCTTGTAGACCACAGCTACCCTACCGTGCGGGAGACACTGAGACCTATTTCTCATATCTAACTGCATTCGGTATGTGTTTTCTGACTTCATTTTTAATTCTGCTCTCCTGCTTCCCTGGGGAAAAGCCACAGAAGCAGGAAGGGGAGGCGAGAATGCCTGAGAACTCAGTACAGCAGTGTCTTTGGAATATGTTTGCAAAGCTCACACAAATTAAGACATTTTTAATAGTGACCAACCTCATAAAATGATTAAATTTTGTGTTTAACCACTGGAGACAGGATGACTTTCAACGTAGGACTTTTATCTGTGGACTCACACTGCCCGGAAGGGTGGGGCTCTGGAGGAGGGGGCGGGCAGGGATGAGGAGAGGGCCCCCGGCTCCAGCTGCCAGCTGCGGTCCAAGAGGTTTTCTGCCCCCACCATGAAAAACCTCTTTCAGGCCAAGAGGGTGGGAGTGCATTCCTGGGCAGGTCATCCCGGGGGAGGCTGTTGATGCAGACGGGTGGAGTTGGATGTGCGTGGAGTGGTCTGGGCTTGCCTTCTCCCGCCAAGCTCTTGCTGTCTGCGCAGCTTTGGGTGGAGGGTCCTCCGCACCTGCACCGCGCCTACTGAGAGGTGCCAGGCCCAGGTAACAGGCGCTGCTGCTCAGCTTATAGTCGAATCAGAATGATTTTAATAAATCATTTGGTCTAAGTCACTTAAGTGCTGAAAGATTCAAATAGCGTACTAAAACCCGTGAAGTCCCAAGTTTTCCATTCTCTATTTCAATGAAATGGACACTGGTGCATTGAAATAGATTTGAAATAATAATCTAGAGCTTCTATGTATTATATTAATTAATATTATAATATTAGATTACAATATATATTCCTGTATATCATAAAATTATATGCCTTATAATTATATATTATATACTCTTTAAGTTTTTATAGGTGTTCTACATCTGGGACGATGGAAGAAAATGAATTAAAGGGGAAGTGTAATGTTATATTAAAACCTTGATATTGAACTCCATAGTTTTTAAAGAAGTTTCCCATGTATTTTGGGACTACATTCCATAGATTTGGCAGGAAGAGCAGGGTATATTGTAAGGAGACTGAAGTAGTGAGTTTAAACCAAGGGGCTAAGGTCTTACTGTCTGGGGTGGCCCCTGGTGCCTGCTTTCAGTGCAGATTCCTGTCTTTGCTTCAGACAAGCAGGACTTGGGTGATGGAGAAGGTGCACGTGAGGAGTTCAGACTCTCTAAGGGCTGAAATTCCAGAGGAGCCAGATGATCCAGCCACCTCCCAGTGCATCCAAGGTGGGAGAATAGGATAAGTGAAGAGAAAATTTAGAACGAAGAGAGAGATAGCAGCTCCTTCCTTCCTTCCTTCCTTCCTTCCTTCCTTCCTTCCTTCCTTCCTTCCTTCCTTCCTTTCGTCAGGAGACCATATGTTGCAAACCCTGGAAATAAAATCCTTAAGACAGAATCCCTGAAGCCCAGTCTTAGCCACTCCAAGGAAAGACACCTGAGTAGGAAAGGAAATGTTTGTATGTTCCCTGAAAAACCTGCTGCCAGCACCCACGATGTGCTGGCACCAGGATACTGATGAACTAGATCCATCCAGTCCTTAAAGTATAGTTGAGATGGGGTGGGCACACTGACAATAAGAGCCAAGGTGAAGTGGTGATCGGTCAGCACATAACTGTGTGCTATAGGAGGACAGGGATGATACAGAGTTCTCACCTGGGCCAACTCCATGCCAGAACTTTCTAGATACCTTCCTGTGGGACCTCAGAGGAGGCTCACATCATCTTCCTGTCGTTTACAAGAGAAAAGGAGGCTCAGTTAGGTTGAGAAACTTGCTCAAGTTGACTTGGTTTAACAGGAAGAGGAAAGACTCAGACATGCATTTGATCAACTCGTGCCATTTGATGAGGGGTCCACATTCTGAAAGACAAAAGGGCCATGTCATTTTTATTTATTCCACCTATGAATACTGTGTCCAGTTCTCTCCCTTGTCCACCCAAAGGTGGTAGTGGAGTTGGAGAAGAAAGGGAAGGATGGGGAGGGCTTAGGTAAAAGGTGAACACCACATTGCTCCAGTGGATATTACATTGTGTTCAGATAACTCACTGTACACTTCAAAGGTCCTTAAGTCCTGATCCCTGGAGGTCAAGCAGAGAGTTCCAGGGAAGAAAACTCACTGCATGATGTTGCTGCATTGTGGCACTGAAAAAGGCAGGCGATGGTTCCCACATATTTCTTGTGACCTTAGGTTAAGGAAGAAACAGAAATTAAGGCATGGGTTCCAAAGGTCATTTAGTCCATCCTCCTGTCTCTGTTCAACCTCTTTAATTCTGCTTTGAGAGGGCTGTTGGCTTGGATGTATCAAGAACAAAAAAAAAATTATTCACTGATTCCTTGAAGGTCACCCTGGTGACCTTTATAGACAAGACACCACCAGTTGTGGCCCAGCTGTCTTCCAGAAAGGAGGCTCTGTGGGGCAAGCTTCACATTTCCTCCACCTACCACAGCTACCCGTGTAGTGAGGCCCTCAGCTGGGTGGGCTGTGCAGAGCAACTGCTAGAAGATATCTTGCCACTGGAGCAGGGCACTCGGGGGGTTAACTTCAAGATAGTTTCCACCCTTGTATAATTTTTTTGTTGGAAATGAAACCTCTGGTGTCCCCTGGCCTCATTTTGATACCTGCCATCCCTCCTTTCCCTCTTTGGAGTCCTATAGTAATGTCATTAAAACCCCTAGAAAATGTCAGCTGAAACCAAGGTTTCTGTCGGTTATAACCTATGAAAAATGTATTGGACTTAATATGTTTGGTTTGGGAAATCAGTTTTTGTCCACTATAACCAATTGTCCATAATAACCATGTCTGTTGTAAGTGGTGTGCACTGTAATAACCCTTGTATAAAGGGTAAAATGAAAGACAACCGTTTCAGATGGCAGCTGGAGCCATATCAATATAGATCACTGCCTACGTATATCAAATGATTGATGGCCATTTTTAAGGCTTTTTCAATTCAATGCCAGTGCCATCTAACGGCAGTAAAGCACACAGTATTTGCTGATACCCTTCCTGATAAACCGTCTGGTTACCAGTGAGAACAGCTTAAGGAATGAAAAGGCACCGAGAGCCATTTCTTTCAAGTGATCCATTCCCAGTGTCCGGGCGGGAGGACAGTCCTCACTGCAGAAGATGGAACTTGCTGGAAAGCAGGTAGCAGATCTTTGGCAGGGCCCGCCTCTGGCTAGGAAGGCTGTGCTCCCAACTGACCTCAGCGGCAGGCCGGGTCACTGCTGCTGAGCAGAGGCGGGAGCAGCGGCTTTGAAGGGAGAAGCAGGTCCTGCTCCCAACAAAGCAGGAAGAGCATATTTGACCTTCATAATGATAGCAAACACTTACATGCACAGTTGTAAGCTCTTTGTATTTGTTAATTCATTTAATCCTCAGATTAACCCCATGAGGTCGGTATTCCTGTTAGTCCCACGGTACAGTGGAGGAATCTGAAACAGCATGCAGAGGCTAAGGAACTTGCCCAGGGAACACACAGTGAGGGACCGAGCTAAGAGGGAAATCAGGTACTCTTGCTCTAGGATCTGAGCCTTCTTCCTCTGGGCTAACCCAATGTGGGGGCCACAGAACCATGTGAATACTTAACTGTGTCTTGGAGTAAATGTTGACAGTCCGGGAGGCTGTTGTAGTTGTCATCCACACCCACAAACACCTGCCCGTAGCAATAGCTTCTTCTTGGGAGAGGATGCCTGTTTTCTTCCAGGCCCTGCTTCATCCCATGGTGCCAGCTGGCCCTGGCCCTTCCCCAGGGAACATGCACCAATGCATGACTTTCCAGCCAGGCTGTCCTCCCCCCACACATGCACACAGGAAGCTGGACCACTCCTGCACAGCACATACAAGTTTTACTTTAAACAGTTATTTGCATCATTATTATTTTTTGAACTTATGTCCTTCAGTGTAGACTATAAATTCCCGGGGGGCAGAGATCATTTGTCTTATTCATTACTGTCCCCTTGGTGACAGCCCAACGCTGAGCCAGGCACACAGGAGAGTTCAAGAATTGTTAAAGAATGAGTAAAATGAATGAGAGTCTTTGATACTGATAGAAAAGAGTATTTTATCTGTCCTTCCTGCTCCTTATCCAGGACAAGAAATGTGGTAAATCTATTCCAAAAGGATTGCTTTCCTTAAAATACCCATGCTTTAGTTAAGGAAGTGAAATTCCATAAGAACTGGGACCCTCCAATGTGAAACCAGTGTCACATGCAAAAGTCTTGGTTTTACACGCACACACACATACACACACACCAGTGTGCACCCCATTAAACCCACCGAGCGCTCTCCTGTCCTCCCGTGAGGCTGCCTTCCCCCCAAGGAGTAGGCATCAAAGGGGTTGTCCCACTGTCTCCTCGGAATCCTCCTGATGTTCACTGGCTTTGGGAACACATGCAGATACTCAGTTTAGCACATGGGCCCTGTCTTTTCAGCTGTCTTTTAATCTTTGGTAAATTGAACAAGCGTGGAGAACTTGCAGGTGACAACCAGCTCGCTGAGACTGCAGGGATGAAAACCATGTCAGTGCAGTCCCTAAAAGTCCTCCAATGTGCTTGAAGCATATCAAGAGAACCCTTGATCCCGGCTATCAAAGGGTGCAGAAAGATCAAGAAGAATTAAAACTGATGGTGTGCCAGAAACCACCTGCAACAGAAGGTCATTACTTCCCCTCGTTAAAACAGCCTCAGTTCTGGGGCCTGATCTGAAGCTTAATTGAAATGTTTCAAACAGTGGATTATAACGAAGATGAGACGTCCCCTGCCCATTTCATGACCTCTGCTAAGAAAGGCAGATTGGTAATAAGGTGAAAAAAAAATCTAAGCGATTGCCTGAAGACAGCCAAGGCCTCTTAATGATATGAGCCACAGCAGCTTTCTTGGTAAGGAGGGGCTCTCCAGGATGCTAAAGGGATAGGGACGATGGACGTGAAGACAGAAGATGGGGGTCTCCGGGTCTCGGCCACTCTCCTGGAATCCACTTCTCTGTCACCGTTACTGTGACCTTTCCTGTCCTCAGCAGAATTGGAGGGACACTGGATGCAACGTTACCACTGGGATAATAACTGTCTGTTGTTCCAAACGTTATTCTTGTGGTACGGAGGGTCCATTGCCCTGTCATGCTTCTTTTGCAATCTATCTATCTAACTTGAGTAACCACACATGACCCCCTTTGATAGACAAAGATGGGTCAGGTCCTCCAGGTCTGCAGAGGATGGGACTCCATCAGGAGGGGAGTCTGGCAGGAGATAGCTCAACTCCGATGCTATCAAATTCTCGATATCCTGGAGAAAAAAAAAATCACAATGCTGCTTCCACTTATGCTTTTCACTTGATAATAAATTGCAAGTCATATTGGCCCAGAGATTTGAATGTCTTCTGGCTCTCTTCCCCTTTTCGGTATGATTATCTGCCCTAGCAATAAAGTCCATGTCTGAAGTTCTATGATTATCTCAACCTCCAGCTGGCACATTGTGAAAGTCACTGTTTTGGGGATACTGTGGCAGCAGCTGATATGAAAGCTTTACAAAAGTTCTTGTGTCTTATGGCCATTTCTGCTTTGGGCTCACCTGTCCTAGCAGATACGCATTTGAAGTATTTTAAATGATCACTGAGATTCTTGTTTCCAGGAATCTTCCATCATCTCCCTATAATCTCACACAGAGTTTGGTCCGTGAAGGTCATGGTGGTGGTGGTGGTGTGGAGGGGAAGCTCGTTAGAAATGCAGGACCCTCCCCAGCCCTATCGATCAGAACCTATTTATAAAAAGCCCTGATGGGATTCATAGGCAAATTAAAATTCAAGAAGGACTTTAGGGAACTGCATTGGCTGGTGGCTTCAGGAATCATACTTCATGTTCCTGGGCCCCAAAATGTCTAAGATTGGAGTTACTTGATCCAGTTGCTGGGCAGGTGCAGAGGGTCCCTGTTTCTTCTTACACGGTTCTAATGGGAAGGGTTAATAAGTCCTCCAACAGCTGGAGCTGTTTTGCAATCAAGAACCAACATTAAAAGTCAGCAGGCCAGGCACCGAGGCCAGCCGGCCAGACCTGTTGGATTACAGGTCCCAGAAAGGCCTGAGGAAAGTGCTAGCTGTTCCTTTGGACTTTATTAAACTTTTGTGTGGTGGCAAAGTTTGTTTGAACTTCACTAAATCCTCCAAATGAAAGCCTAGCTTGACCATCTGGTTCTGTAGGATGAAATAATTTAATTCAGGACAAGCAATTATCAATGAGTGTGTGAGGAGAGTTGGGAGTAGAAACTTCATCTTACCTGCTGTTTCCCCCTGGAGAGTCCCCCCCCCCCATTTTTAATTTTCTCACTAAAGCCTGAGTGGAAAGTTGAACTAGGGAAGTTAAGTTTTATTTTGACATCTTGCTTTGGGTATCTGGGTCTATCTCATTTAATCCTAACATAGGGTTTCCTTCAACATTCCAAACCTGCTCTCCCTGAACTTGGCTTTCATTATTGTCCACATTATTGTCCACCCTCCTGTGTTTGGATTTGTCCTTTACTTCTCCCTATGTTAAAGCCCATGATATTTTGTGGGTTTTTTTCAACATATTTTATCCTCCTCCCAAAATATTTTCTTGTTTTTCTTTCCCATTTGTTTTCTAACACAGATACGACCGAAAAAGACTTCATCAAAATGTCAAAAAGGGCACTTCTGTTGAGCTGTGTCCTGATATAATTTTGTATGGTTAGGAACCTTTATTTCAAGAAGCCCACTTTCCATTTTTAATTCATTTTACCTCCCAGACCTTGAGTTTGGGTTGCAAGCAACAGAAACAAACTTGAACTTGGTTAAGCAAGTGCAAGTTGCACAATCTGGTTGTGTGAATTCCTGTGCTTTTTCAGATCATGTCTTCTTTTGGTTCTTGCTGTGACTAAGGGGAGAATGGATGGTATTCACATTGGAGCCCGAAGCCCGGGGTGCCCAGAGCCCATCAAGTGGCTCATTTTTCTTCCTGAAAAGTGAGGCAAGGACCATTTCCATACTTTGCGGAAGTGAGAGGTCTAGCATCACCTCCTTTGAGCAGCCTTCTCCAATTTTCCTGGGTGAGGTCCACCACCCTTGCTGGAACTCTACTTCTGGGGCCACATCCCTTCACTAATGTGTGTACAACTTGCACCGTGTTGACCTACACTGTGTATTTATCTGCATTGTGTATTTTTTTTTCAAATTTTACTTCTCTTTCTTCCCAACCAAACATGAGGTTTTTGAAGTCAAAAATTGTCACTAGTTTATTCACAAATGACTGTGGATCAAATGAATATAAGCCTTCTGGACCAGGCTGCCTTTGATTTTTTTTTAAAAGAGTATTTTGGATGGGGCTCTTTGGTTGCATGCAACGGAAATAAACTTGGTTGTGCAAGTTCAAGTTGCACAACTTGGTTGTGTGAATTCCTCATAAGGATTCCAGGATGTAGGAATGCAACTAAGATCTCGGACCAGAATGGATCTGGAGATTTTAAAAGATTAAAAAAAAAATGCTGACATCTCTTCATTCCTCATTTGAGCTCCTATTTATTTTGCTTCTTCCTTCTTTTTAAAATTTCTCTCTTCTTTTTTTCTCCTTTCTTTCTTTCTTTTTGAATCATCCCAAATCTGTAGTTTACTTTAGGGTTTCCACTCATTCACTCACTGGACTTGGACAAATGTGTACTGCGTTACAGTACATCATTATAGTATCATATAGTGTAGTTTGACTGCCTTGTACTTAGTAAAACGCATTTAAGGTTTTACTTATTATTATTTTTTTTAGCGGCATCTCTCCTTACAGACTTAAGGACATCTTGGTTGCTTTCAAGTTTTGGCAGTTATAAATAAAGTTGCCATTGAGTTCTATGTTTCGTTGAGGATTTTGTGTGGATGTAGTTTTCAGTTCAATAAATACCATTGAGGAAAATTGCTGATCATATGGTAATAGAGCGTGTTCGGTTTTGTAAGAAACTGCAAAACTATCTTACAAGGTAGTTCCATTTTGCATTCCTTCTAGCAGTGAGCGAATTGTTGCTCCTGGTTCTCACCAGATTTGGTCCGGTCAGTGCTCTGTGTTTTGCCCATTCTGGTGATGTGTAGTGGTATCTGATGCTTGCAGATCCCTGATGATGTGGAACATCTTTTTTTCCTTCTTCTGTCTCTCCCTCTTCTCATGGGCTTCTCTGCTTTCTCAGCTCACTAGAAGAAACTGTATGTTATGTGCCCAGGCATATATTGGGTCTGATAAACGTTCCCTTGGTTCCAACTCCCAATTACCCCCGGGGGAACCTGGTTGGCTCAACCAGGGTCAAGTGTCCACCTCTGGATTAATCATCTGTAATGAATCCCAAGGGGAACAGTAGAAATTCCAGGATAATAGGGCAAGAGCCGACACCCCCAAATGTGGTCACAATTACTACATAATTGGAGAGTAACTTAAATGCCAAACTGAAGATAAATTTAAATGGTTAACCTATTTATATTAAATAATGATTTTTAACCACATGTAACAATAGATTTGATTAAAGGATATGCCTCTAAAATTAATTTTCATAGGCTTTTGGGGTGTTCTTGTGATTAATTTTTTTTTTGTGTGTATGTTAGTCTTTAAGTCTTTGATAATCACCTCTTAATATTTTGTTTTAGGAAATATGAAATAATATCCCACACAAGACCTATACTGCTTAGTTATTTTATATGAAGTGGGGTAGTGGTGGGTGTCTGGCTTTTCTAGCGCTTTTATAGTTCTGTTCTCAATTAAAGATTCATGGTAAACCTTCAACCAAGTCAGGTCACTGGGAGATATTGGTTGGGATGGAAGGAAATGCAAAGGCTTTATTAACTCACTGAATTTCAACTCATTTCTAAAGGGAAAAATGTGCCTTTGTCAAGAAATTACATTTTCATTTTCTATCCAATCCGTTAGTCTAAGGACTTCTATAAAGTATAATTTGTCTAAAAGGTGGCTGTGTAAATCCTTGTTCCCTGCAGGTTGGGGGATGGGAGGGTGGGTGAGTAATTGCAGATAGAATAGCACCAAACCTCCCGGGACTGTGGCATCAAATCACAGTGTGCTTGGAGCTGTGTTGGACAATCTCCCCACTAGTAAGAATGACAGTCTCACAAATAGAAGGTCGTAATGAAAGGTGAGATGGGACCATCTATTGGGAAAGTTTCCTTGGGAATTTAGTCTCCTTGTACCCTGCCAGAGCAATAAATGAAGATTTATATACCTTTGATGTCTGTTATTTTAGATGATTATCAGTGGATCTCCATCGTTGTTTACTGATGGGAACTCGATCTTCTGACAAAGTAATATTATTTTATATTCAATTCTCCTCTATAATAATTATTAATCACAGCTCAGTGGAAATAGGACTGGGAAGAGACTTAGAGTCTAATTATTAGGTATTGCGAGACAACAACGATACCAATGTTAGCAAGAGCAACAAAAATACTTTTTTTGGGTGGGGGCAGATATTGGAGATCTGACCCAGGAGCTCATTACTACTGAGCTCCATCTCCCAGTCCTTTTCATTATTTATTTTGAGACAGGGTCTCACTAGTTGCTTAGGGTCTTACATAGTTGCTGAGGCTGGCCTTGTACTTGTGATCCTCCTGTGTCAGCCTCCTGAGTTGTTGGGATTACAGGCATGCACCACCCTGCCTGGCAGAAACAACAAATTTTTGATAGTGCTTTTTAATTTAAAGGTTGAACCACTGATATAATGAACACAAGGACATTTTGTATTTCTACAGACACACAATCTCTGTATTATCACCAATGATCTTTTCCAAGCTGTTTGTATATTGCAGATGATGTTGGAGGGGATTTGGAAGGCAACTAAGACATCTCTCTCTGTTTTCAGTTTGATTTTACCTAAGGAGGTACAACAAATAGAAGAAATATGAGATGATCCCAACTTGCAAGAAATGGTCTATAAATTTGCTATATGTTCACAAGGCAGCAGGAGTGTGGGAATCAAAAAGACGTAGAACACAAGTTTCATGAGGTCAGGGAATTTTCTTACTCACTGAAAACATCTCTGTTATCTAAAATAATACCAGGAATGTAGTATGCGCTCAATAAATACTTAGCAATTGTTTAAAAGATGGATATAAGTTGTAGAGAACAGAAAGGAGAAGATTTTGGGTAGTAGAAAAAAAAACATATGTAGAAAAGGGGCAATTCATATTCTCTGGAGGAAAAAACAGTATTGAAGGATGGTCATGCAGTGGCACATAGAAGGGCTCATAGATTGGAGCAGATGTAGGAAGGACAGTTGGGAAACTGTCAAAATAATCTCACATCTAACCCATCGCTGTGTCCTCTTGTCTTATCATACACTTTCAGGGTGCTCCAGTTTCTCCTCACCTTTGTTACCACCCTAGCTTTGCTAGGATTCTTTCTCCTGGAATAGCTTCCTAACCAGCCATTTACATCCACCCTTTTTCCAGACACTGCAGCTGGAACGATCTTTGCAAAATTAAAATCTGATCATGCCACTCTTATTTCTTGTTGCTCTTTAGGTAAAGACAAAACAGCTTGATGTGACCTTATGTAGCTTGGATTTGGTCTACCTCTGTAAAGTATTTTCAAGTCACATTTCCCTTTACTCTTGTAGTAATAACCTGTGAGTCTTTCAAAGTGTCTTGCTTTCTCCCATCTCAGGGCCTTTGCATATATGTTCTTATCATCTGCGGACTCTTTCTACTACCTTCCTCCTTTGGAACTCGCTTAATGGTCATCTCCTCAGGGAAACATTCACTGACTTCTCTAATTTGGCCCAAATTTCATTATTTTATGCGTTTAGAGTCCAATATGTTCCACGTTACCATAGTTTTAATCTAACATTTATTTCCAAGATCATCTAATCAATGCCTCCCCTACTAACTGTAAGCTCCATGAGGGAAGGAATACCTCTGTTTGTTTGCCACTGTAGTCTCAATGTCCATCGGAGAGCCTGGCACTCAGTAATTATTTATTGAATGAAAAAAATGAATGAGTGATTGAATGAGGGTCTGGTTAGTGACAGTGACACTAGGAATGGGAAGGATGGGATTGTTGCTTACAGCTTTGAGAAAGGAATCAGCACCGGAAAGGAGATTTGGAAGGCAACTAAGACATCTATCTCTGTTCTTAGTTTGATTTTACCTAAGGAGGTAAACAACAAATAGAAGAACTACTAGACGATCCTAACTGTCAGAAAACCAGCGTGTTGGTCCCGACTTCTGTACCAATTAACCTGAATTATTTTGGGTCATTTCCTTAGCTCTTTTTCGTTTCGGTTTCCTAGCTTTTAAATAGGAAACACCACCCGGGAATCCCATATGGGTGAACGACAATGAATGAGAAAAGGTACACAAAAGAGCTTCATAAAAATAGAACCCTCTTTACAAATGTATTGATTTGATAGCCAGAAACTATCAAGAATCATGTTGGAATTCTGTCTTCATGGATAAGGAAGAAGAGACCTTGAGAAGTTAAATAACTTGTCCAAAATCACCTCTCTGCTTAGTCAAAGACTAATGATGATAATATTAACATGAGTGTTTTTGAGCATTTGCTATATACAAACCACTTCATCAATATATTACTTCCTTACTTAATCTTTGCAACAGCCTGTGAAACAGAGATTATTTCTATTCTATAACTGAGAAAACTTATAGGAATTCAGGGAAGAATAGAGTCAGGGTAAGAACTGACTTGACCCAACTTCTCATTTGGAGATGAACTGTCCAGCTCTCTCACTGGAGGAAGGGAGAAAGGGAGGTAAAGGCCTGACACATCTTCAAGTTTCCAGGCTTGGATGGACCATGGTCAAGGTGGGAGGAATAAGTTTAGTTTTTATGAATATAAAACTGTGATATTTTAATAAGACCAATTTCTGATAAAATTATTGAAGTTTCCAGAGAAAGAAACAAAACCCTTGGGAGTTATTTAACTGGCATTTCTAGTTCTTGTGTGAATGACTTCCACTTATGGAAGAGAAGAATAGGGGTGTTCATTGTTGTGATGCTCCTACAACAAGACATTTTAAAATGTGAAATTTATAATTGTATTGCCATATCCAGAAAAATGCAAATAGGTCTGGATTGTGAGTTAAGCAAAGGACTGTATGTTACTTTGAAGTGCCACCTTTTATCGCAAGGCTGTGGTTGTAGTTGCTGTCTTCCCCAAGGACAGAAGGGCAAGTTCCCACCTTGCCCCTCCTACCCTCCCTTCCTTTTTTTCTTTTCATTCTTTCTTTCTGTATTTTCTCTGGTAAAATTTTATTCACCCAATATGTGCAAGGCTGGTGCTAGGAGTAGTTAAGAGCAGGCCACTCAGGTGTCATCTCTCATGGACACTGTGGCTGTGTCAGAGTAGGAGGTGTTCTTGGGGTTTAGCAGACCTGGCATTTCATTCACCCCAATAAATATTTACTGAACTCATCTATTTGGAACAGTGATTGAAGAGGAAGGCAAAGGGTAAGGAACATGGAGAAGGTGAGGGCAAATGAAGGGTGGAATGAGAAAGGGGTGGTAACCCCCAGCCCTGCCCAGTACCACCATACAGAGTAGCACCATAAGCTTCGGCTTGGTCTTCTAGTAATAACTTCAGTAGTACAGCTGAGTCTTATTCTCATGAACCTGACATTATATCCCATTTAAAATTCTCACAATGATTTTGTATTGCAGGTCCTAGTACTACTACTATGTGTCAAATGGCCACATGAGAAAACCGAGGCAGAGAGAGATTAAGCAACATACTCAAACTGGTCCAGGTTGAGATGGAGGGAGAGATTTGAACTCAGGCAATCTGACTGTCGAGCCCATGTATAACGCTGCTCCATGTTGCCTCTGTCCCCACCACATGCTTGAGCACTGAGAATATACTCATCCTGTTTTATTAAAGAGAAAGTCCAAGAAAAGCAGGAGAAGTTGGAAGGCCAAACCCTGTCTGAATAAAACTGCTAACCTAGCCCTGGTTTCTGAAATGACAGTCGTTCTAAGCACCCCTCCCTTCTCAGGTTTGGAGATGATCTGTCACCATCCATTTGTACTTTCAACCTGGAAATGGGTATGTTTATTATTCTTCCAGCCTTTGATTTGGAAGAGTAATGTGCAGAGGTGGCTATTGGGTACTGCCCACCTGCCAGATTCCCTGGCTGTATTTATAGTCATGTTTGTGCATGAATATTTTGTACTTAACTAAATTGCACACATTGCATTTAAGGCCAGGTTTGCCTTGTTTAAAAAAAAAACATCCAAATTGGGATTAAGTATTCAAGCTGTAATCTCTTTAGTGGGCGCCTATCTATTGGATTTGCAAAACATAAAGAGGGTTATTGAAATACTGTAACTTTAATATTTTTATCCTCTATATTGAAATGACTTTTAAATGAATTTATAAACTAGGAGAGACACTGGATAGATACCAAAGAGCAGAGCAGCTTGTGTTATTTTTCAGGCCAAGTAGTAGATCCCACATCTGTGTCATTTTCCGTTTGATTCCTCTTTTCCTGGGGTGACATACTATGTGTTGGGTCTGGGATGGCACACCCCATTGGGGGTCCCTAATTTCGTCCTCCTCCCTGGTTGTAATGGTGTTGGAGGCCAACACAGTTTCTCTTTATCTTTTCCCTTGTGTTACTATAGAATTTGATTCAGCCAAATCTCAAATATTCTCAGGGATGGGTGGAGTGGGGGTTAGGATGCGTGTCATGAAATCTACACATTTGAATTTAATTGAAGTATGTGCAGCTCTAGTTAGTATTCTGTAAATATTGAATATGAATAATCAGAGAAGACACGTACTAGTATAAAGAAACTAATAAATTTTATTTTTGTGGTACATTAAAATAAAGTTCAGATAAAAATTTAAAATCATAGCATATCCAGAATAACCATTTGATAGCTATATATAAATCTATTTTAGGGATGTGCAAGCACAAATTATGGAATGCCAGAACAAGTTGATTTAGGCTGCTTTATCTCTAATATAAATAATGCAGAGTGCCGCAAATATTCAAGTACACTTAACTGAGCATAATTAAAATATTGGAATATATTTTAAAAATAAATAATTAAGTAGTTAGAAGTATCTGCAATACTAATTCAAAGTGATAGTCATATGGTGATTATATTATGCAGTTTACCCAGCACTTTCGCTTTAAAGTGCAATAATAAAATTTGCATTTAATAAAAATTATGATTCTGTAATATTTGAGGATATGGGCAGATTCTATTTCAAGTACCAAACGCAACCCTTGTCTCTCTGATCCCTCAACAGATGGACTGAGAACAGACACTTTCAGCTAAGCTGAGCAGCTCGCCTGCTGCGACACACTTATTATACCCATTATCACATTTATTAATGCCATGTCGGAATTTTGGTTTGCCTGTCTCTTTTTCTAGTCCAGGCTTTGAGGGGAGAGTCCTGCATGTCTTTGTGTACCCAGAACTGAGTACAGTGTTGGTGATTTAGTCAATATTGGTAACTTAGGGAATCTGAGGGTGGGTGTCTGCACCCTTGTTCCCCACAGCAAGCCAAGTGTGCTCTGGGTTCAGGCTTTTGGCCCCTGCTTTTCCCTCTGCCTGGAGCAATCTTCTTCCAGATGGAGGTAGAGCCTGCTCCCTCACCTGTGTTAGTCTTTGTTCAAAAGTCCCTTTCTGCAGGAGGCCTCCTCTGCCTATTCTAAACAAAATGACTCCCACCCCCAACTCAGACCTCTAACTCCATTTGAATCACCATAGGAAATACTATGTAATTTGCCTGCTTGTTTTATGTATTTATTTTAAAAATAATTCTCACAAAAAAAATGCAAGCTCCAGGAAGGTAAGGGTTCTTTTCTTTGTTCATTGCCATATCTCCAGTCCTCAGAACAGGACTTGACTCAGATAGACGCTCAATAATAATTTGTTGCATGAATGAATAAATGAATGAGTGAGTTGAAGATGGGGTGGGGGAAAGATTGCCTGGAGGAGATCACAGAATCAATAGAATGTTGCACAAGCATTTTGAGTAAGCAGAAATGTCCAACTTCCATCTCCACTTGAGGAGCCATTAATGGCAGGCGAGGAAGAAGGAGATACAAATGCATTTTGATCCTATTCTATGGATGCCAAAGAGTGAACCTAGTCTATAACCTCTGGAGATCTGAGTCTGAATGATGCCTTGGTCCAAGTGAGTAACACTTAATTCATCCATGAGGCCCGTAGCTCCTCCAAGCCTCCTTCACTAGCTTCCTCTGCCAACTGTTGGCTGCCCCTGTGCTTGCACTGGGTCCCTTGAGTCCTTATTGCAGCATTTATTTTTCTCCCACAGTTAAAGAACACCAAAGTCTGTTAAAAATTCTGGGTCTGTACCCACTGTGGGGTAGATTGAAGGGGGTTGTAAATTCCTTGCCACTTTCTGTTTTGAGAGGTGGTGTTCATCTAGGCTGGTTTTGTGACCGGCTCTGACAACAGAATATGATGGGCGTGTTGATGTGCCAGTCCTGGGCTTAGCTGTGAAGAGGACTGGAAGTTTTGGCGTCTACCTCTTTGAAGCCCTGAACCACCATATGAGAACTCAAACTTTCTGGCTGGAAGCGGGGAGGAGACTCCATGGGAAGGGCAAGGCCTGGCTCTCCCAGCGTCCCAGCTGCACCTATCCTCACAGTTGTCCCCAGCAAGACACCTGCCATGAGTGATAACTAAGAAACCTAAGTGAAACCTTAAGAAGAACTGTCTAGTTGAGACCTAGTCAACCCACAACCCACAAGATAATGAGAAATAATATGCTATCATTTTTTTCTTTCTTTTTTTTTTTTTGGTACCTAGGATTAAATCCAGAAGTGCTTAACCACTCAACCACACCTCCAGCCCTTTTTTAAAAAAAAATATTTTATTTAGAGATAGGGTCTCACTGAGTTGCTTAGGGCCTCCCTAAGTTGCTGAAGCTGACTTTGAACTTGCAATCCTCTTGCTTCAGCCTCCAGAGCTGCTGGGATTACAGGTATGCATCATCACATCGGGCAAATTATCATTTTTAAGGTTTTAAGTTTTGGTGGTAGTTTATTATGCTGTAATAGGCCATTTGAATAGCCAAGCTGCAGATACCCATAACCTCACCTTTTTATTTTTCCATTCTGGGACTGAACCCAAGACTTCACGTTCTACCACTGAGCTATACCCCACCCCCAGGGGGTACAGCTCTTTGAGCCTTTATTTTCTTATCTAGAAAATGACAACAGTAATTTCTACATCATGGAGCTGCAATGAGGTTGTGGATAAAGTGAAAGAAGGTGCCTAGGAGATACAACCATTCGGTAATAGACTTACTTTCCCTTCCTTTGTCCAGGGCTATAAACGCCAGGTGTATCCTTACAATTTCACCACTCATCAAAAGCTTCCTTCTCCCTGTCCAACCCATTCCTTCTTACAATTCGTTTTGGGGAAGACTCTTCCCAGATATGGGCAACAACTCCACTTTTTGATGCTTCAGGCCGTTTGGACTTATGAGGAGGCTCTGGGAAAGCGCATATCTCTTTTCCAAGGATTGGAATTTCTGCATCAGATTCCAGGTGCTGTGCCTGGAAGGAGCACTGGGATGTGAGAGGAGAGCTCTGGGGAAGGATGTGCCTCCTTAGAAACCCTCGTGCTTTCTTGCTTGACAGCCCTTAGCCTTAGGAGGACATAGCTCACTCAAGACGCCCTTCTGCAGCCAAGGGAGTGTGTCCTTTTTCCTACTCAGTAAGCATGTCAGTTTTACTACCCATCATCTCAGCTTGCTCTCACTCTTGTCTTGGCTCTAAGCCTCCACAGCTCGCTCATTTCTCCAAAGTGTTGCAGGACTGGAAAGGAAGGGGAATTTCATTTTGCAGTTACCCCTCAAGCCCTTACTTGTGAGCCTACAGTTTCCCCCAGGGGAAAAAGAGGCAGAAGTAGAAACAGCTTGGACTTGCAAATGACCCACCAACCCCAGCTGATTATTTTTTTTTCTTTTTAACTCAGATATTTCCTCATCAAAAACTGGGAATTTCTTGAACATAGGACCATATTATGAGTACTCAGTAGCCACCAACATTTTTTGTTATTGTTATTCAGGGATGCCCTTTCTGCTTTAGAAAATACATATAATATTGTTAAATTCCCACCTTCATTTTCATTATAGAACTGATATAATAAGATTAAAGAAAACTTTCTTATACCCCAAGAAGAAAATTATCCCCTTGATATGGATCAAGATTTATTTTCAAGGTAAGTCAATGCTATGCAAATCTGATAAGATTGTGCAAAAACATTCAGAATATTTTCAACACTGATTTTTTTTCCTGTAGGCATGGAGGGTAGCATAACAGGGAGAAAGGAAATTCCCCCCAAATAACATAAGCTTAGTGAAGTTTTTTTTCCCCCCTCAGTCAAGACATTTAACAGCTCATTGCCATGGTGCACATCTGTGATTCTAAGGACTCAGTAGGCTGAGGCAGGAGGATGACAAGGTTGAGGCCAGCCTCAGCAAATTAGCAAGGTCCTGTCTCAAAATAAAAAATAAAAAGGGTTAGGTATGGAGCTCAGTGGTAAAACACCCCTGGGTTCAAAAACAAACAAACAAACAAACAAACAAACAAACAAAATCCTTTTTAATGGGTCAAATAATCATGATAATTGAGGAAAATAGGAATGGTAGAGAACAAAAGAAAAGTTAAAAATATTAAGTAAAAGAACAAATTGCAAAGGGTCTGGATAATGCACCAACTATATGATTAAAGAATAACTGTGAACTTGTTATTTTTAAAAGCATGCTTTTTTATCTATTTATAATAGAGGAGGAGGCATAACAGACATGTTGTCTAAATGACTTCCCATTGCAAAGGAGTGTTTTGGGTTTTGGAATCATAGTCGAGATGGTGCTATCAGGCTGAGGAGGAGGGATATTTTATTTGCTTCCACATTTTGATGGATTAGGTTTGTAATGCTTTGGAGACGTGTCTGGTGAAAACTCAGGACTTTCTCATCAGCCTCATTGTCATCTAGGAAACACGTTAGCCTTTCTAGTTCCTTACCTTGAGCAAAGCGAAGCTACTTTCCTACCATCTGAAAGGCAATTGGGAGCTTGATGGAGATAGGGTACCCAGTGTAAGTCCTGGGACACCTCACTTCATTACTTGGAACCCTCATTTGATCATCTTACAACATGGGAGGAGTAATAATGCTGTCACAGTGGGCGAACATCAGCACAGAACTCAGTGCACTTGAGAAGAAAACGGTCCTGTGGCTGATGACCGTCCCTGTCACTACATTAATATGGAGCCATGCTGGATGAAGCTGGCCATGTAAAGTGACCACACTGCCTAGTGAGAGCAGGCTGCTGCACCAGTGAAGCATTTTCCTTAGAGCTAAGGCGGAATATTCAAATTTGATGGATTGACCAATTTTTGTGAAAAACAGATATTTCAAAAGGTGACATATCTTGGCTTCTGAGTAGTGAAAGAGGAGTAATATAAAATTTTAATGAGTACACATGATATGGCCCTATGTTCAAGCCTATAGGTAATAACTGTTAAGTTTGTCTCTAACTACTGTCACAGTCCCATTGTGACTAAACCAAGCACTTCCGCTTACTGATTTATCTGCTGTGGATCTGCTGACTCTTTATCACAGGGCGTGAAGTATTTGGTGCGCTTGCGATGCTACCTGTCACCCATCTTCCACTCCATTCTCAGATTTTGTTAGTTATGGTTTGGATCTTAGATACCCCCAAAGGCTCCTGTGTTGAAGGCTTGGTCCCCAGCTGATGGCGCTGTTGGGTGGTGGTGAAGTCTTTAGGAGGTGAGGCTTCACGGAAGGGAATTAGGTCATTGGGGGCGTGTCTTGAAGGAGATATTGGGAGCCCAGCGGCTTTCCCTCTTTTTGCTTCCTGGACATCAAGAGGTGAGTAGCTTTGGTCTACTACAAACTCCTCACCATAATGTCCTGTCTTGCCACAAGTCCATGGACTGAACCCCTGAAACCATGAGCCCAAATAAACCTTTCCTCCTTTTAAGTTGTTTATCTAGATACTTTGTCCCAGCAATGGAAAGCTAACAAATATATTTATAATTTTAATTAGTAGTATTCAAAACTCTACTTAATGGTTTACTGAAATGAGACTTCTCTTTACTTTCTTCTATGAAAAGTTAGTTTACTCACACTTTCTTATAGCTCTTCTCTTTTTCTCCTAATTTTGATTGTCATTATTACATTGTTAAAGTTTATATTTACATTTTTGTTTTGTTATTGTATGTTTTGTGTACTTAGTTTATAGTTTGCTTTAAAAAAATAAAAAACTTAGCTGGGTGGAGTGGTGCACACCTGTAATCCCAGTGGCTTGGAAGGCTGAGGCGGGAGGATCTCGAGTTCAAAGCCAGCCTCAGCAACAGTGATGCACTAAGCAACTCAGTGAGACCCTGTCTCTAAATAAAATACAAAATAGGGCTGGGGATATGGCTCAGTGGGTTGAGTGCCCCTGAGTTCAATCCCTGGTAAAAAAATTAATAAGTGTTATATGATTGTGAAGATATTATATACTAAACCACTAAAGAGTATGTGGTTGGACCTGAAGAGTAAGAAACTAGGCCTGGGTCACCAGCCTATTTCTCTTACATGAGAATGTCCAGAGTATTAAGGTCAAAGAATTTTTTTTAAAAATTTTATTTTAGAGACAGGGTCTCACTGACTTTCTTAGGGCCTTACTAAGTTGCTGAGGCTGGCTTTGAACTCGTAATCCTTCCTCAACCTCTCGAGCTGCTGGGATTATAGGGGTGTGTGTGTGTGTGTGTGTGTGTGTGTGTGTGTGTGTGTGTCACTGCACCCAGCAAGGTCAAAGGAATTCTTTAAAAATGTCTTTATCTTATATATTTCTTTTGACTCAATTGCACTCTTATCTCTCATGCAGTCTTTCATTCCTTTGTTCGTTTGCTTTTCTGGAGCATTTCCTGACTAATTACTTTTTCATGTAGAATTCATGTTGGCAAATTTTTCGGTCATTGTATTTCTGCAAATATCTTTGTTTTGTCCCCATTCTGTGTGTGTTCTTTGTGTTCTTTGTATTGGGGCTCAGAAAATAGTGGAAATTTACAAACATTGCCTACTTGGCATGCTGAGGGCTTAGAACTGAAGGAGAAAGGAGAACCTTAGGAGCAAAGTCTTTCTTTCTCCTACCCTTCTTTCTTTCTGTTCTCCCTAGAGATGGGCCAAGAAGAATCTGAACAAACAGGACTTGCTGGCTTCCCCTCTCAGTTTAATACTATTAAGTCATACTCTTTTGGTCCAATAATGTTTCTCTACAACCATCCCCTTCTTTCATGAGACTTAGCATAAAAATAGATAGTTTTCCCTGAATCTTCAAGTCTTCATTTCTGAAGGTTTTTATGTCACACAAAACTTTGTTAAATAAATTTGTTACACTTTTCTCTTGCTAACCTGTCTTTTTAAAAAAATTGGAGTGTTGGTCATGACCCTTGTGATGGGGAAGAAAAATGTATTGCTTTTTTGCTCTTGCAGTTGGATGTAGAATTATAAGTTTAAAATAACATTTCTTAGAAGTTTGAAGGTATTATTCTATTTACTTTTTAACATCAAGTGTTGTAAAAATAAATGTAATGTCAATTCAACCTTTATTCTGTTGTTTATTTTTTCTCTCTGGAAATCTGAGATTTTTTCTTTATCTTGAATTTTTGAAATTTCATCAGGATTCATATTGAAATGTATCTTTTTCTTTTTATTCAAGTTGTTCATCATTTAGTTGGTCTTTTACATCTGAAGAACCATGTCTTTCTTTTGGTTCAGAGAACTTTTCTTGTATTATGTCTTTGTTTATTTCCTCCCTTCTCAAGTCTCTATTCTATGCTGCTTAAATTCCCACGAGTGTTACTGACTCTGTAAACCTCAACTCTTTCTCATACTTGTTACTTTGTTTTCTTGTGCCATATTTTTACAGATTTCTTGGAGTTTTCCAGACCTCATTTTGTCATTCATAATACATTTAGTTATTCATATTTTCCACTGAGAGTCTTATTTAGACATTATGTTTTTCCATTTCCAAGAATTAATTTTTGTTCTCTGAGAACTTTAAGAAAAATAGTGCCTTGTTTTTGGTTGTTGAATAATTGTCCTCGTGAAATCTTTTCTGAAACCAATTGAATTTTTAAGCAAAATGATCTTCTACGTTCTGATAATTTCTTTCTCCCAGAGGCAAATCATTTCCTTTTCTTTTTTTCCATAATTTACTGGAATATTTAATAATTCTTGAAATGTATCCCCATATATATTGCTAGGAGTTCTTGAGTCTTCAAGAGAATTTTAAAGTTTGGCTTTCATTTTAGTGAAAACCTTTGAAATTATCGATTGCAGATTGGGAAACATCTAGTCTAGCAAAAACAGTGTCAGAACCCACATTTTTATTTGTGTTTACTGTGCCATCCATGTCCTGTGTTGGCCAAGTGACCTCAGAGCCCACTGCATGGGTGTTAATTTGCAGACAGCGCCTGGACCCTGGCTTGAGAACATGAATCTCAATGGGTGACTTTATCTCTATAGATAAGGTGACTACATAATTTATTACCCACACTGGGATAATTTTAAGAGTGAAAGGAAAACTATTAATAATTGTGTAGGGAATATAAATAACACAAACTGGAGTTATCTGGGCAACCCAGGATGATGGGACATCCTATTCACGGCTGAGCAGCTTTGATTTTCACAGTTTTCTCCTTGGCAGCTATTATAGAATTCCAGAATTGTCTCTGTTCTGCTCTGCTTCCAATTCAGTGCCCAGTCCCGATGAAGTCCCTCCCCTGTGTAGGGAGATTTTTTTCCCCTGCTTCAGGGAGAAATTCTCGAGGCTTTAACTTAGTGGCAAAAGCCACTAAGTTGTTAACTGATCTGCAGGCACGGTGCAGAGAAGACGGGGAGGAGGGTGGTGCCCCATTGGTTCAGCTGTTCCAAATGCAGTTATTTTAATTAATTGCTCTCGTGGTTTCTCACTCCCCTCACTTGCCACCCCCCCCCCAACCGCCCTCAGCTTTGCATTTGTTGGCTCTGAGCTTGGAACGCGTCCAGGACTTCTTGCAGCTTCCTCGTTCTGGTTTCACTGTTCTTCTAGTCTCATGTGCTCTCCGTCATCCAGAAATTCCCCTCTCCTAGTCGACTTAGGTTGCGTTCCACTTTCCTTGAACAGTTTTCATTATTTTACTTTATTTCACTAATTTATTTATTTTGGGATGATGGGGATTGAACTCAGAAACTTATTCATGTGAGGCAGAAGGCACCCATCCTCCATAGAACTACATCCCCAGCTCCCAATTTCCTTATTTTAAAACATGTTTTCACTTGGGGTGCAGTTCAGTGGTAGAGCGCTTGCCTAGCATGTACGAGGCCCTGGGTTCCATCTTGAGCACTGACCAAAAAAAAAAAAAAGTTTCTATAATTTCTATAAGATCTTTGGACAAAGGTGAGGCAGAGATGTCTGATCCAGAACTCCCTGTTCTATGACTTCAAATTTGTGTCTGAAGGATGTATCTACTCTCTTGGACATATGCCCCCACCTTGGTGTAAATAATGAAGTTATACTAAGAAACCCACTTAGGAGATGGCCACCTTTTCTTTCCTGTCTTGTCCATCCCTAAATAATCTCCTAATCCTTCAGTCTATGAAGGAATCAATTATCAGGAGAGAACTTAATCAAAACTCTACTCACCCTTTACTATCTATCCTCTTAGCTCATGTCTATCCTGAATTAAAGAAGGAATAGTTAAGTCTTGTAAAGCAGAGGAGTTTTTTCTCCTAGTGTTATTTGGATGTGTCATAAAAGAGTCAGAAATTTCTAAAAAACTAAACATTTGAGGAGAAGTGACTACCGTGTTGGGCTGAGTGGTTCAGGGAATACAAAGAAACGTAAATCTCTGTCCCATTATGTTCCTTACTCAAAGGAGTTGAAAATATTTGCATGGAAAGCTGGGGGGGACATAGAGATAAAGTCACACATTGGGACCTAAGAGCTAGGTCAGGCCAGATCTCCAGGGTCATGAATTCATCTTGGGGGCTGTCTGTGGACCTGGGGCTCATGGAAGCCTTCCCAAGGCTGTGAGATATATTCTGGCCTCTGAAGAAATAGTCATAGCTGGACTGGTTCGAGAAGAGGCCAAAGAATAAAGGACTAAGAGATGACCAAGGGAAAGAAGGCTGCTGTGTTCAGGCCCCAGTGGAGTGGAACCAGTGACAGAGAAAGAGAAAGAGCAAAGGATGAGGAACCAAGAGAGAATGTAAACGGATCATGTGGTTCAAGTGCAATCCTACCTGGACTACTAAGATACCTGAGCCAAT
Source organism: Marmota marmota marmota (assembly GCF_001458135.2). NCBI lineage: Eukaryota > Metazoa > Chordata > Mammalia > Rodentia > Sciuridae > Marmota > Marmota marmota. Next base: position 1,910,687 of record NW_026000080.1, on the reverse strand, counting down.
AAATGATCAATTTTTCTTAGTTCAAGTTGGTTCTGCATGACTTACAATCAGGAGAGTCTGGACTAACACCAGGTGACCTTTGCTAATTGGAGTTAACATAGGTACTGGGAGAACCCCCCTCATCCTCTCTAATGAGCTGAGAGTAGACTTTCTGGAAGCGGTGACTTCCAAGTTGAACCCAAGTAGCTGTTCAGGAAAACTGGAACTGGAGAAGGGGATGTCAGGGGTTAGGAGATAGGTGGATGGGACATCTTGTGCACACACCTGGAATGAAGAGACAAAATGGTCTGTAGAGGAGCTACGTGGACTCTTGATGTTTCTAATGGAGTGTACACAGCCTTCTTCCTAAGTGGTGTTAATTGATCACTAAATGGCTGCCTGTTCTAGGGCAACGATGACGAGAGGGAATGTCTCTCCCCTCAAGGAACCTAGAATTTCCCCAGCAATGTTGGACACAGAGACCCACAAAGTCAAAGCATAACACACAGCTGCTGCATGAGATGGTGGGCCAAGTCCCTGGATAGGAAGTGCCATGAGACAAAAGTCATTGGGGATCCTAGAGAGGAGCAAGGACTGGAATAAACTTGAAGCAAAGTCTAAATGTGCATGATCCTAGGGTCCAGGGCAGGGCACAGCTGGGTGGTTCAGGGAGATTGAATTGGAGGATAGCAGAAAACAAGCTTGGGAGATGGGTTAAAGTGAGCTAGGGGAGGGCCTGAAGGTCTAGCAATGGCAGACTTTATCCTGAAGATGATGTGGTACCAATAATAGCTCTGAAGATAAGGAGGCGTGAGATACTAAATAAGTCAGGCCGAGGGATGGTTTCTCAGGGCCTGAAGAATGACCTGGGCCAACTGGAGTCAGAAGGCTAGAGGGAAGTAGCAGGGACAATGGGAAGAGATGGAAGGGAGACCCTTACAGGAATAAAATATATGGACTTGAATTCCTGGATATGAAGAAGACAGAAGAATGAGGACGGCAGTGTGTGTGTCCAACAGAAGGGACTCTCATTATTCCCAGGAGAAGGGGCTTTCCTCTGCAGTCATTGCACACAGGGTGTTCAGCCCTGCTCATCCTCTGGGGAAATGTGCAGCTGCTGCCACAGCCTTGACGGAGAAGGACAGGGATGGATGACAGCGGTGATTATGCAGCGATGCATAACAATCGAATCGCTCTGAGTTACACCTCTTGTGTCAATATGCAGAACTGGTTCGACTGAATTCAGTGAAAAGAACACCTGAATTCTGGAAGACAACACGTTTTTTGATGTGTCAGCGTGACACTGAGGACCCTGCTTAAATGCTTCTACTTTAAAAAAAAATAAGAATAAAAAAATAAAAATAAAACAAACAAAAAAATACCAGACAAATCAGGGTAGTCAACTGGGAAAGTGTGAGGCTAGTGAGGCCAGATCACTCTGGCTATTCTGATGCGGGTCCTGGTCCATTGGCTCCCCACAGGCTTCCTCCAAGTGTGTCACCTCCATAAGTGTGTGTCCAGGGCCTCTAAATGCCTGAGTTTGTGCTGGTGGGGGGACTCCAAAATGGATGCAATGTGATTCCAGCCTCAGAGTGCAGATTAGCGGTGGGATGGGGGTGAGGGGGTGGGGGCGTGGCGGTGGGGGGCGGTGAGCAAGCATGGGCTTGAAGGGCAGGAAGTCCTAGTGTCAAATCCAGGCTTGCCGCTCCCTGATTGAACTAATTTAATCTTGTTGACTTTCCATTCCTTATCTGTAGAATGGGGTGATGGTACCTTAAGTGGCTGTGATGATGACAAGAGGTATTTATGTAAAGTGTTTAGCACAGTGATCAGCACTAAGTGTCCAATGAGCAATGCTGGTGTGTCACTCAGCCTGGGAAATACAGTTACCGAGGGATGCACATGGTGCTGCAGAAAAGCAGAGAGGAGTCATTTAGCCCACCTTTAAGGAGTTCAAGGACAGCTGCCTGGAGAAGAGACACCTCTGTGGAGGGTTGGTGGTGGACAAGGAGGAGTGGGAAGGGAGAGGGGAGAGGAATTCCAGGCAGAGCACCAACAGTATCTCCAAAAAAGGAGGCTGCTATTGTAGGCTTAGGTCAGCGTATGTGGCCAGCCCAGGACCTGTCCACCACATACCTTGCTGAGAGTGAGTCTGACTTTCACCCTGATTCCAGGATCCACAGAGCCCTAGCCTGTGACCCCTGTTTGTGTTCTGCATGGCAAGCAGCTCTATGCTGGACCCCATTCTCCCCCAAACAAATTAGCCTGTGTCTGCCTTCCTTACTCATGCTCAGCCACCTTGACTCCTGGGGACAAGGAGATGCATGTGGGAATTGTCTTAGGGAAGGTCCCCCATTTTCTTGATGTAGGTTTAAAAACCGGAAATAAAGCAATTAGTAAAATGTCCTGGTGCTCACAGGGCCTGGCTTTCGAAGGCCCTGAAAGCGTTTTTCTTCTTTCATGTGGTACTATTGATGCCCTGTAGATGTTTTTTTGGGGGGCCTCATTATTAGACCCAAGTTGAAGATAGAACAATTAAATATGGACAGTCGGACTGTTATTCTAGTTGCCTTTGGAAGTAGAATTCACTGCCTTTTGTGCTTTCCCACTTTCTCCTAATGGTCCCTTTTCCCCCCTTTCACCTTGGAGGGAACAGCCCGGTAAGGTGGAGGGAGCTCCTCTCTGGGCTGGCTTCTGCAGGGACCATGGCATCCCCCCTGGATGAAAGGCTCAGTGGAACTCTAAGTCATTATCGTGATCAAGGATGAAGGGAACCGTTGCAGCGTGTAAATGCAGATGCTCTCTTGGTTTCTGTGATAGATGTGTTCCCAGTGCCAATGCAGCAGTGTGTTGAATTCTTTTTAAAATCTGAAAGACCTGCAGGCTCTTCTCTCCTTTTCTTAAATCCATTTCCCCGTTGAGATGAAAAATGTAATACTTTTCAGCTTACTTTAGACTTTCTTCAAAAGTATTTCTGGAAAAGGATCCTTCATGTGGAGCATATGAAAACTGTCAGAGGATGGGAGAGAGCGAGGTTTTAAAAACACACTAATGGACAGCCATTATGCCGTGGGGAGTTCCCCCAGAGAGCAGAAAAATACAGGCTGGGAGAGGCAGGTGGAGGGCTTGGTGTGGGGGGTGGTATGGACCACAGAACCTATGGATTAAGAGAGAAGCAAGGTTGAGATTAAAAAAAAAAATCTGAGCCTATAATGAGATGGGAAAATAATAATGGCCAAGATAAAGACTGTTGAGCTTTGCCTCTCAGAATGCTTGAATACATCATTTTTGGAGTCTGACAGATGGAGTTCAAAGGTGGATGTTTCCACTTGCTAGCTGCAATGTTGGACAAGTTAATTTTTTTGGTGTGACTCAGTTTCCTCACCTATGAAATGGCCATAAGTATTCTCTCCTCACAGGGTTGTGTTTATGAAATGAGACAATGTACGTAGAGTGTCCACCTGATTCTTTGGTGTACAGTGAGTGTTCAATAAATGCTAGCTCTTTTTTTTTTTTTTGCCACTGACATGAGGAGACAGACAGCAGCATCCTTGACTACTTTTGAGGTCATGGCCAGTCTCATTTCCCAATCGAGTGCGCACGTGCATGTGTGTTGTCACACACCCTTGCAGCTGTCTCTGGATGGCTGTGGATTAGCCCATTCAGTCCCATCACGGAGACTTCCTTGCACACATCTGGGTTCCTCTGTGAAGGGTTTGCCATGGCCTCGAGGTTGAGTGCACGTGTATGCAAACGGTTGTGTTCCACAGCTACATGGGATCCAAGAAGGAGGTCTTGTGACTCATTTTCATCTCATCATTAGTCACTGTGCCCCTGTGCCAGGCCTGGGAGGCAATGAGCTGGAGGTTTGCACTATGAGCACATCTGAATCATGGGGAGAGTATGAAGGAAAATGAGCAGTTTAAAAATACCCCATAGGAAAGAAATGGTAAGCAACATGATTTCTTTTGAACTTCCCCCATTCCACCTCTAGAAAAGGTGTCGTAAACCTTTGCAGGAGTGACTAAGAGCCGGGACAAAGGCAGGTCTGTTACAGACATCCTCGTAACTCCAGGAGCAAATCTCGTTTTTCCCCTCCTAAATAACTCCAGAACATTACATGGCATTAACAAGTTTCCCAGGACAGGAACTTCTAGTTTATTACTTGCTCACATTGTCATCAGAAATTAATTTTGTCCCTGAAAGACAAATTGGCTGGTAGCTTATGAAGTTAAATGGAAAGAACAAGTGAGCATCTGTTTCTTCTGCATTTTGTCTCCTTGGTGTCTTACATATAAATGAATCAGAGTGTTCAAACTTAAATTAAGATCTTTGGCTAGATAAACAGTTAAAACTGGTTCCCATAGCTACCTCTCACACATAGCTGTGATTGCATTATAATCCCCTAGTAATCAGCTCTAAATGAAAGAAAGATGATAAGGGTGCTCTTTTCAGTTTTCAGTACTGATTTTTATTAGCTCTCAATCAGTCCGGGACTGCTCTGTCTTTCATCACATTGTGGTAGTGTTTGTAGAATCATTAGAGTAATAAAGTGTAAATCTTACTGAGGTGCATTTTTCTTGAGGTGTTTTATATAACGAAAACTCTGAAGATTACACTGGCTGGTACAAGAAAGATTTGTTTCTGCGACGAAAGTAAGAATGTAATGTATGCTATATTCATTTAATATTTACCAGAGTCAAAGCCTAATGAATTATCCAGCTTAGGTAAAGCAACCGCCACCAAAAAAAAAAAAAAAACCCTCTTGGACTTGAACTGCCAAGTAGTGCCATAATATAGATTTGCATGTATTTAGTCATTTCCTAATTTGGCTTGTTATCCTTCTCCAACACTCTTTCAGTGGAAAGCCCTCACTTCTACCAAAGCATTACCCACAAAACCGCAAGGTTTGCTATTCCCAATGTGATTTCTTTAGCAAACTGGTGTAATCCAATAAAACATCATGTCACACCAACATTGAAGTATTTATTGTGGAATAAATTTCCGCTTAAACAAGTGAACTTGCCCCCTTCCTTCTCATATATTATGGTGACCAGTCCTCTCAGCTTCATTTGGGCTGGAGATGGTTCAGTGGGGAAAAGTGCCAACCAGACATAATGGCTCTCTGATGTCTCTGCATTTGTTCTGGATTTTTCTAGGTCCATCAAAGGGATGGTAGTATAGAAAGGAACTTGCGCTGACTTTTCCCAAGTGTTGTAGGATTTTTCACAGATTTTGCAGGTGTGCTGCACGTTTGCAATTAACAGAATGCTTAATCCTGACGTGTCTTTCCTTTCCCATAGGCTTTATTGTAGCTGGAATATGTGACAATGCATCATACCTATAAAAATGCCTTCTTGTTTTAAATGTTGGATTTTATGCTTATATTAGGCCGAAAGTGTCCCTATATTTTAGTGACAGACATTTATACTCATCCACAGGGTAAGAAACAATATAACATAGCAGTATATAGTCTCTGTAAGAGTTTATAGAAACATAGTGGTTTTGTATTTACTTTTGTTACAAATTTTTAAAGAAAGTTTTTTTCCCCTGAGATAATTATTACAGTTTTTGTGCCCACATGGTGATAATGTGCATCTTTGCAGAATATAGGATTCAGGTAGCCAGTTGGTGGGGAGGGTGACATTAAGAAGGTGTTTCCCAGGTGTCTTTTGGGTTTATAGCATTCTATGTAAAAATACGAGAAGGATTTGACCTGCAGATAGAATTATTAGAGAGTCAGAAGAAGAAATCACTTGATTAGAGTGGGTCCGGATGATTGGGAGATCTTTCTTTTTCTTTTATTTTTAACCCTTATATGGTCCTGAGAGAAACCTCACATGGTATTTACTGCTTATATTTGAAAACATAAAAGCCTGAATTCAAGCATTGGTTCTCTTTTCTTTTTTAAAGGAAAGCAAATAAAATATTTTGCTGATGATGGCGCTTTTTGTATGTGTTTGCATGTTGGTACTTAAATGCAATATGTCTGGGAGATGTTGCTATTTCACACTACACGCACAAGAAAGAGTAAATTGTAGGTCCTGATTATCAACAGATAACAAGACATACTGTATATAAATAAATGCTCAGCATCAAAACCCATTATTGGATTAGCTATATAATCATGTCTCAGGCTGTAAGTCTGTGCTGACAAATGAACACTTTTCATTTGGCTCAAGGTCCTCATCAGCAACGGAACTAATTTTACATTCTCACCCATTAAGTGAATAAGATGTGGAAAAAGCTGTCTGCTTTTTGAAGTGTAAATTTGCTGCTACAGGCTGTGCAGACCAAAGCGCTTTTGAAGCAGGCAAATGAGATCATCTCTAGGGACAGGCGAACCTCACAAAGTTTAGGTCATTTCTGTTGGAGGGGTGAAGTGTGTGCATGTGTGTTCACCAGTGTGCATGTGACTGGGGTGCCCACATTCCTTGGGCTACGTGAGTGTTCTTGGACATAGATGATGAACACTTTGCATAAACCCAGGACAGAGTTGGGAATGCTGTCTCCATCTTCTCTAGAAACCAAGACCCATGGAATCTGTAGAGAGCCTTAGCAAGAGCAGCCAGGGATCAGCAGGTTTGACTGGCAGGATGTTCAGGGCAACTCTTGAGAAGGAGCAACAAAGACCCTGGACCTCAACTCTTATATCCTGTATGTCAATGGCTCCTATTTGTCTCTCTAGCACAGATCTCTCCTCTGAGCTCCAGATTCCTCTAGACTCTGGTTCACAATATCTCAAAATGTTAACCCAAATAAAGCCATGGGGTTGTACCCTAAATCATGTATCTATCTCCCAGCTTTTTTCTCTCTCATGAAGTGCATCATTGTGTTCCTCCTTGCTAAAGTCAGAAACTCACAAGTTGTCCTTGCTTTACCTCTTCTTTCCTGCACCAGTGAAATATAATAGTCGGCGGTCATGCCGGTTTTATTAAAAAAAAAAAGAAAAGTTTACCTTTGGGTACCTGGCCCAGGCAAGCACATCTTCCACTTTCACAACCATGACACCAGACTCCCAAGTTGCCTCACCTCCACTCTAACTACTCCTTCTTCCCATTCATACTTAGCCACTAAAAATGGGTGTGTTATAGGTTGAATTGGGTCCATGCCAATCCTCACCACCAGTACTTCAGATGGTGGGCATATTTGGCAATCAGGTCTTTGCAGATGTAATTAGACCAGAGTAGAATGGATCTCATCCAATATGACTGTTGCCCTGGGAAAAAAAGTACCACAAGGAGATAAAGAGACACTAACAGAGGGAGGATGATGTGAAGACACAGAACACCACCCATGACAAATGCCAGAGATTTCCAGCAAACTCTCAGGAGCTGGGAGAGAGGCCTGACACTACTTTCCTCATAGTTCTCAGAAGGAGCCAACCCTACCAACACCTTAATCTTGAATTTCTGGCCCCCAGGACTATGAGACAGCCAGTTTCTGTCCTTTTACCATAGGTCTGTGGTATTGTGTTATGGCAGCCCTATCAGACTAATGCAGTGTGACATCGTGTCCCTCTACTACTTACATCCCTGTTTAGATTCAAATTCAAATTCTTTACTCCCAAAGCTCTTCGTGATCCGGTTCCAGCCAGCTTCTCTAGTTTCATCCTCTGCTGCTGCTTCCCTCAATGTCCTCAGTCCCAACGGCTACCTTACTGTCCTTTAGTGATGTCAAACGCTTCCCCTTTCATGCTTCACATATGCTGCACCCTGCACCTGGAATGCTTGTCTCCTTTGCTCTCTTCCCATGACCAGCAAACGCCTTATCCTTCAGGGTCTTAACTCCAGGTCACTCTTTCCCATCCCCGCGGTTGCTCTCTGCTTGGCCCCATTTTTCTTTTGTGAATGCTTATTGCAATATGTATGGGTTCTGGTCTGTGAGGTCCAGAAGATCATGTCACTCCCTATCAACAGATCTTCAGTGCATCACAGAGTGCTGGGCATACAATAGGTGCTCAGCCTATCGCACACTGAATGCAAAATAAACACTTGTTCAGTGGATGAATGAATGGAAGGTGTTGAGAGAGGCACTTTTCCTCAAGTCTTGGGGTCGGCAAAATGTGTTTCACATAAAGCTTTATCCTTTTGTTTTCTGTTCGAAAAAGATGATTCTTACATAGGAAATTCATTGGCTTTTTTGTAGGTTGGAAATGTCTAGATCTCTTCATATCCTCAAGATTATCTGCCTAGAATTAGAGGACCAGATCAAGGATTTAGGTTGGAGGGATACCACAGGAAGAATGAACAGTGGGTCAGGCCTTTTTCGATTAATTGCACAAAGATGTTTATGAATCCTCTCCCAGAAAGGACAAGGCCTCTTGGCAGGCCAAAGAGTACAGTGTGCTGTATAGAAATACTCTGTGATCTCAGCTTTTGCCAAGTTGAAAAATAGGAAGTTGTGTGGGTGAGTGTGGGGGAGACTTCTAGCTGTCCACCCAAATCTGTTCTTCTTTCTTCCTAGGCACACAATTAAGTTACATTTCCCAGCCTTCCTTGCAGTTAGGTATGGTCACATGACTGAGTGCTCTCCTGTGGCATGTGGACAGAAGTGATGGAGCCATTTTCAGGCCTAGCCCACTGAAAACCTCCCTCATGTGTGTCCATGATCTTCCACTCCAGTGGCAGATCAGTGTTCAGGGGGATGTCAGAGTTCAGGGTGACCCTAGAATGATGGTTGAAATGGAAAACCACCTTTAGCCTGAGTCTCTGATTTCTACACGAATACTCTCCCAACAGGACTAAACTGACCAGGTAATCCTGGTGGGCACATGGTATTTATCCCCTGACATTTCATGGTCTATGTGTAGCTTCAGGTGAGCCAGCTCTAAAGAAGCCTTTGAGAATTTGACATTCGTGGAGAGGTGAGACTAACAAACCCTGAGGTACTGATAATGTCAGTTGAGGGAAGATGATGAGTTGAGGAGGGAGGGGATGGACTCCAACAGTCCTCTCTTCTCTCCCAGGAGCCACACAGGAAAGATCTGGAAAGAAACAAGGTAACAACTCATTCTTCTACCATGGTGTGAGATGAGGGGGATCAAGGAAAAGATGACATCTTCAAGATGTCTCCCCCTCTTCTGTGGCATTTCCCTGGACGCTGACCCACTTCAGATTGGTTCTGTGTCCTCACTGGCCAGGGCCACTCTTGAGGACATTACAAGGACTTTGAAACCAACAGTAGGAAGACAAACATTTGTGAGGTGAGCACTCAAGGCCAGGAAGGGGAGGAGAAAGGTAAGCAAGCTCTGCCTGCAATCAGAGTGTTAGCAGTCTTCTCAACGGCTTTATCTGGGAGGACAGCAGTGACTAGGTCCTACAGATCTTTGGGTGTTCTACCTCCGCCCAGTGACCGGTAACTCTTATGTTTAATGAATGTTTTAGAAACAAATAAATACTTTATCTCCTTGAATGTCACACAAACCTTGTGAGGAGAGAGAACTTGATTGCAGTCAATGTTTGCCTAATGGGGTCAGAACAACTCCTGTTTCATTTTCCTCCTTTGGGAACGTGGAAGACTACACTTTCAGTCAGGAGGGGCTACGGTTCTGGCCAAAGGGATTTGAATGAAAGTGACACAATGGGACAGGGTTCTGGGCTTCTCTGAGTTCTCTGAGGCTTCACACTGACAAAGTGGAGGCTCTGTTAGTCTGACTCTAAGCGAATTTGTGGAGGACAGAGCCCTGCACTGACTGGTACTGACATGGAATGTGAGCAAGTTTTTGTTGGTTTAAGCCAAATGTGCGTTACTCTCCAGCATTACCTAGTCTGTGGGGACTAACCCACTTCTCCTGCCTCATTTTGTGTGAAGCAGAACCTCACATTGTGCCAGCTCTTCTGTGGATGGCCATTTGCTTCAGGGGAGGCCAGGCCTCTCCCATCCTCAGGGGTGACATGTGGGTGGAGTAAGTGGATCATGGTAATCTCAATCCCCTTGGCCAGCGATGACTTTCAGAGGTAGGTACATTAGCCAGGTCTGGCCAGTATGATGTCTGGGGAATTAGGCTGGGGGAATCTTGGGGGAAAATTTTCCTCATGTCTAGGCTGGGAGACAAGAATGCTCCCTTTTTATGCCCAGGGGCATTAATTAGGGAGGACATGAGGCTTGGAGCTGTTACAACCATCTTGTGGCCACAAGGGGAGATGCCAACATGCTGAAGATGGTAGACTGGAAAGGAGAGGAATCCTCTTTGGGCTGTTTTAGTTGGGCATCTGTTCCTTGTACCCAACAGCATCTGAACAGATGATCTCCACTTTATCAAAGACAAAAATGAAGTTCAAAGAATATAAATTACTTGCTCAGTCTCTTGGCTTGTAAGCAGAAGTCAGGTCTTCTAAACTTTGGTTCTTTTTCTCTTTACACTGCTCTGGGCACAGTAGATAGATTTTTCTGTCTTCTCCAAACAATGAGTTGGGAGTGACTGCTTAGGGTGTTGTATTGGGAAGTGTTTTAAGACCACATCCAACATGAAAAAGGGTTTTGGTTGATTAACAATTTCATGGGCAAAAAATAAGAAAACAGTGAACTTTTATTTTCCCCACCACGGTAATATGCTAGGTTACTTCTGGATGAAGAATTCTGGGTATGGGTTTTTTTAAAATTTTTTTTAGTTATCTATGCTTAGTAATGAATTACCCCAAAATTTAACAGCTTAAAAAAAATCCCAAAAAACCCCAAGCATTTACCATCCTACGGTTTCTGTGGGACATGGGAATATGCGTGTGGATTAGCTGAGTGCTTCTGTCTCAAAATCTCTCATGTGGTTGCAATCAAAGCTGTTGTGTGGGGCTGCAATCTAATCTGTAGTTGACACTCACTCGCATGGTGTGCTGAAGGATCCGCCTCCAAGCCACTCGTGGTTATTGGTAGGATTCGGTCCCTTGTGGGCTATGGCACTGGGACCTCAGTTTTCTTCTGCTTGTTCTTCAGGTTCTTGTCACCTGGACCCCACCACAGGGCAGCACATCACAGGGCAGCTGGCTTTACTTATAGCAGGGGAGAAGCCAGAGGGGATATTCAGGAAAGACACAGTGCTTCCGAAATTCAATCTTGGAAGGGACAGCCCATGTTTATGCAGCATTTTGTCCACTAGAAGTGCATCAGTAAGTTCAGCCCACACTCAAGGGGAACGGGTCACACAGAGGCATGATCTCAGGAGGTGGGGATCTGGAGGCAGCCATTTTGGAAGCTGTCTCCCTACCACAAGGACAAATAAAAAAAAAGACAAGAAATTCTTTTTCTGTTACCACTTCTGTAATTGTTGTGGCTAACTATTTTGTGATCTCTGTTCTCCAAGCTGTTTGCTTTGTGTGTTTGAGCAATATCCTAAGGGCCTGTCTTATGTCCCCTTTCTACAACAAGGAATTAAGCATGTAATACTAATACTACTGTTTATTATAATTAGCGATTTTAATTAATAATAATCAATGATATTTGAAAATAGTCCCAGAGTGCAGGGAATGATACCAATAATGGCTTTTCTCTTCTCACTTCTTCCTCAAATTCTGGTCCCCGCATGTGCCTCTTTTGAAACTGAACAGAATCTGTGCCCTCTGACCCTGTGCTCTCCTCCTGTGCAGGATGTGAACCAAGGCTGGGCTTAGCTCTGCTCTACCTATGAGAATTTGCCTGTTGAGGGAGGGTGCCAGGAAGGGAAGGAGAAACCATCCATTAGGGCAAGGCCCATTCTGACTGGTTGGTGCTTCCGTAGGCACCACCTGCACAGTCTTAGGAAGGAAAGAAGTCTTTCTAGGACTCAGGATAAGGCATGGAATAAAATAGAAGGGGTTAATGTTAATTAAAGGAGCCGAACAGTTGTGGGACTTTTACTAGTCTTTCAGGGTGGATGAGATGAGGGGAAGAAAACTGGACTTTTAATAAAGGGAGGCAGATTAAATTAATCATGACAGGAAAATGAGCAAGAAATGCTTTCACATTGTTATTTAATAAGAAAAATGTGTAATTAACTGATAAAAATAGTTTTTGCAAGAAGCAGGCAGTTAAATAGTTTATAAAGCTAGCCAGGCCCAATCCTCAGCGTCCCTGAGTGTTAGCAATCAGAATGCTTTTTATATGGTGTCTTTCTTTGGAAACGCACAAACCATCTCACCACAGACATTACCTCATTTGCTTCACAGCCTAATGAATGCTTTAGGCTGAGAAATGGTGGAGGAAGCAAGTGAGTCTGAAGAGTCGAGGAAACTGAGGCACAGGGAGAGACCACGCGTGGACTACTCAGCAAGTTCCTAGGAGCAGTACTTAGGCTTCTCTTTCCTAACCTCCTGCCCCTTCATCATGTTTTATGCATTAGCTGATGAATTTAAATGAAACAATTGCTCATCTCTTCCATAAGCTGCATTGAGGAACCTGGTCTGTGTATTCTGGCCGATATAATACTAGTCTTCCGAATGGGAGGTGGGGGTGGGAAGAGATCCTGGCATTTGCCATCTGGTAAGCCTGTCTTTAATCCTCAGTAAAGTAATGGAATGGAGATGAAGAAAAAATGTGTAAGAATCAAGAGCATAATGCCACCATGAGCAAGCAGCTGTCTGGATTTTTAAAGAGCAAATTCCATGAGACAAATTTAATTGCATTTTTTAATAGAATTAAAAAAAAAAAAAACACTTCCACAACATTAGTGGGCGAAGGCAATGAAATGGATGCATCCAGAAATCTCACTTGAAAGATGAATTCAACCGAGCTGGTTCTGAGCTCAGTCTCCTGGAGGGAAACCTGGCTGGAAGGCCACGGGAGCAGCCGGTGGGCGGCAGTGGACAGGCTGAGAGAGGGTGGCCAGTAGCATGCTTCTGGCAGGCTTTGAGATGGGCTGGTATCTACAGAGCATCATTATTAATGACTTGCAGGAGGTGATGAGCAGAACATTAATTAAATGTGCACATGTGGCCAAATGGGAAATTGGCCGCAGAAACACCAGAGGCAGGCACATCATATCCAGATACTTGTTTTCCAGCTTCTGTGATTTGGCCTGCAAGAAGTGGCTTGACTTTGCTTCTCCTGATCTCTCCCTGCCGTCTTGGGGTTGAACCAGATTTTTGCATGGTGCCACTGTGGGGGGAGGGTGCGGGGGCGTGGCAGGGGAGGGCCCTTTAGAGCAGGCTTACATATCCCCTTGCCAAAAACCAGGGTGTGTACAAGTTGCATCTCTTGCCTGATGTATTGAAACAGGAAGCCTGCAAAAATTAATACTGATATTAGCAGAGAAATGAAGCAGCTGTGAAGTTGGTTCACAAACATCTTGCCCCATTTTGTGGCATGTTTACAACCAGCAAAGAGGAGAACAAGCAGGAGATGTAGGCGTGGGGAGGCATTTCCTCTAAATCATCTTCAGGGAAGCCCTCTGGTCCCCTTCAACCTTTCTGAGAGAAGGTTGGGTTCTTTGGCTTCTGAATACATTCAGGCATTTGGAAATTAAGTTGCTTGCCCAGATCCTAAAGAAAATTATGTGGATCAGTGAAGACCAAGCATTACATAGTTTTCACATTCAATCAACATTTTATTCTTTTCTTAAAAGATCATTCCTAATAATTCCACTGGCTTGGCTGGTGGCTTTGTCACACTGGGTCTTGGCACTGTCCTTATTGGAACTAATATTTATTTGAAAATGACTCCGTTGCCAAGAAAGAAAGAATGGCTGCAGAAGAATGCAAGCTTCTTGTTCTGCAATATCAAGTACTATGTGTTCTGAGATGGTAGATTATCTTTTGTGTTTTATTTAATTTGAGAACCATTAGCCAAAAACTCTGTGTAGACAAGGAGAGCTTTGTAATGGTGAAGGTGACACTGATTAACCCTATGGCATTTTAAAACTGTACCATGGCTGGTAAGGTGGCCATGCAAGTGTTTGGGAAAGGGATCACCCCCCACCACAAGCAAACACACCACACACACACACACACACACACACACAGACACACACACACATACACTCTCCATTACACATACAATAATAATGTGATCTCTAGTGTGTGCTAATGGCTATCAGGTATTAAATAATATCATTCATTCAAAGTGATATATTATTATCATCCTTATTTTACAAGTAAAAAAAAAATTGATCAAGATCAAAACAAAAACTTGCAGAATGCAGAGAAAACTTTAGAGAGCAAAGCCTCTGCCCAGTTGCAATCTTGCTGCTCGGGCATCATAACTATCATCCAAGCTTGATCCAAGTTTATTTGGGTAGGGGATATGATACCCAGAATACTGGATCTAGAGACCAAGTTAAGCACTGAAATGCTTTTCTTTAATTATTTGTTTAATATTTTCTTCAGAAGAGAGGCTGAGGTTTAGGTCAGCGAGGGGCTGAGATTAAGAGCCCTCCGTGGGGCAGCACCATGAACATTTTCTTCTCACACTAGCAATTCAGCTTTGACTCTAGACTTGCATAATTCACTCAGGAAAGCAAAATCCCTGACTTTACTGGGCCCACCCTCCTGAGAAGGCACTTCAGTGACCCTCTGCTGTTATGTAAGCAGGAGACTCACTCCCCATTTCTGTCAGATAGATTGAGTCTCTTGTTCCAATGGTACCTAGCATGGTACCTTAGAGGACTTCTGATGCATTCAATTTTCTCCATATGATTCCATTTCCTGTGATTTTTCTTTTAAAGAACAAGTGTTATTTTAGCACCCTTTATAGACTGATGCCCTGAGTTGCTACCCTGCTGGTTTTTTGAGAGTCATCCTCTTAACCCACTGACTGGGGTAGCAGGAAGTAGGGATTCTAGGATTAAAATGACTGTACAAACAACTTCAAATCAGGGCAAAGAATCTCTCAATGGTGCCAGGCATGGGGTGCATGCCTGTAGTTCCAGTTACTAGGAGACTGAGGCAGGAGGATTGCAAGTTCAAGGCCAACTTCAGCAACTTAGCAAGACCCCGTCTCAAAATAAAAAGGGTTGAGGACATAGCTCAATGGTAGAACATGCCCAGGTTCAATCTGCATTGGTGACAAAGATGCACCTTTAGCCTAAAAGCTATAATTGGGTGTTTTAGGTACTATGCCATGGGCAAAAAGAATTTTTTTTCTTGAGTTCCTTTATAGAGTGTATTTTGTAACAATTATAGTTTGCAATGGTATCTCTATCCTACATGTCTTCTAAAATGTGACTTTGTCTTGTGCCAAAAAAATCTTAATTTTTCTCCTATAAACCTGGGTTGACCCCATGACTTGCTTATAGTCAACTGGACATGGTGGAAGTCATACCATGTGACCTCTAATATTATGTTAGAGAAGGTCATGAAGCTTCCCAGAGGTTCTCTTGGGATACTTGTTCTGAGGGGAATCAATGTCATGTAAGTTGTGTCACCTTCTCTGAGTCTACCATACAGCAGAGGTCAGGTGCTCTGGTCAGCAGAACCAACAGAGCCCATAATTCTAGCCAGCCTCAACAAGGTACCAGACATGTCAGTCAAGCCCTCTTGATGCTAAGTACCCATAAGTCAGCAAAGTACCACCTCATAGCCTCAGTTGACTTCACAAGGAGCAGACGAATCACCCAGCTCAGCCCTGCCTAAATTCTTGACTTTCATAATTCATGAAATGCAAATAAAATGGCAGTTGTTTTAAGTCAGTAAATTCTGGGGTAGTTTAGACTAGAGACTGGAAACATTTCCCACTTCTCACATTTAATCCCATTCTACTTTTGCATCATTTAAAAGATCATAATGAAAATAAAAGACACTTTTTCCTATATTAGGAAATAAACTGATGATTATCACATCACCATTACCCCCTTATTAACATGCCCCTCAGTAGGAAATAGAATTCATCTCAGTATGATTTCCCGTCTTCCTTTCTGGTCAGTGGATGATTAGCTAGATGAGGAACCAATGTTTCTGCATGGGCTGTGATGACATATAACAAAAATTCCATTTGCCCTATAGGTTGGTCTATATAGACTAATCAGATTGAAAACATATCATAGGAGGGAAAAACTCCAAAACCTTGCTTAGGGTCATTCAGATGAATTGCTAGAGAACTGTTGGATTATTTTCTGAATTTAGGACTGTTTTACCAACCCCCTGAAAGAGTTGGAAATAAGATTGGCAATTCTGAGGGTGGCCATGTGAAAGTGTCTTTCTGAATATGGGGCCTTCTAGTAGACATGTATTTGGGAATGGATTGATATGAGTTTCTCCAATTAGAACATCAGTAGGTGATGATAGTCCTTCTGTGACTGAGAAGGCCTTTTTACGTTCTCTTTGTGTATGAAGGTTGCTTTCTCTGGAAGCTTTGGGATCTAGCATTGCCCAGGGAGGCTCTCAGAGAAGGTCCCAGTTGCTTTTCACCACAGTCTCTCCCTTTCTAGTTCTCTGGGTTCCATGACTAAGCTCTTCTTTTTCCTTTTTTTTCATACCCATCCTCTCCTTCTATTTCATCCCCTGAATTTTCTTTCTGTCCTTGGCTCCTCTTGCATTGTCTCAGTGGGGGAGACAACAGGAAAGGGAGTGGGTGTGTGGTCATGTCCAGCAGGTGCTCTACTGGGAACCTCACAGACATGGGTGGGTTTCACCCCAGAGTAACCTTTGAGCTAAATGAGATTATTCTTGTTTTTCTGATGAGGAAACTGAGGCCCAGAGAGGGGGAGTACTGTGCTGAATTTCCCCCACCAGGTGAGTGTTTCTAGCACTGCCTATTCAAGAAACCATGGTCTCTCCATTGATTCAATCAAATGCCTAGCAAATCAGAGTGTTTTTTCATGGCTAGAATTTTGTCATTTCAGCAAATTCATTGGTGTCTGTATAAAGTTCAGAGTTAAAGAATCAATAAGTTTTCAGTTTTTTTTTCTCTTAAATAGATGGAAACTTGAACCTAATGGTGTCTTGCAGCCAAGCTTCTGGTGAACATTTCAGGCAAATCTACAAATGACTTTTTTAACAAGTTTTATTTCCATTTGAGAGAGCTACATGTTACACTTACAATATGGGAGCTTAAAGAAAGAGTATCTATCATATGCTTAAAAATGTATAGTACAGAAATGTCAGTGCCTGGCATATGGTAAGTACCCAGTAAATATTTGGTGAATAAACACATGATTTTCATTAAATTTCTACTTTTGTATTTTTGGGAGCTTACCCAATGCTTTTAGTTTCTACTGAATTTTGTGAATGCCCCTCCCACTTTGTGAATGTGCATATGAGTATGTGCATGTGTGTGTGTGTGTGTGTGTGTGTGTGTGTGTATGTATGCGTCAGGGGATGGGCACGTAGAGGGTGAGGGTGATTGTGGTGTCTGAAGAAACATGAAAGGTCATACCCCATGTGGGCAAATCGTGGCTTCTTGCTGTACCTCAATTTGATCCTTTTCAAAGTAAAAGTTGAAGCGAGATGACCTTTCAGTCCCCTCCAATTCTGTCTATGTTCATCTTGATTCTTATATTGAGTCCCAGTTTATATTTTCATTAAATGTTGAATCTGGGAAACTAGTAGCAAGAATGCTGAGTACAATCATACAGAAGGGATTTTTTAATCCAAACATTATTTATCCAGCACTAATCAAAAATACAATGAAAGGATTTAAAAAAGTAAAAAGCAAAAGGAGAAACTGCCAGACTATAAACCAAGCGCTTTCCTTTCTAACTCATTCTAACATCTGGGGGATTTACAGGTGTTAAAATTGCCCCTGAAAGGAGCCTTTTTATTTCTTGGGGTGATGGAAATATATTGATAATTACAAGAGGAAATGAGTTTTTTTTTTTTAAAAAATAAAACAATTAAAAGTGCTTAGTGTTTAAATGAAGGAGAATATAATTTTCCTTATTTTATCTATCATTAAAGTGATGTTACAAGCTGTTAGAAGAGTTTAGTCAATGCTGATTGCAAAGTATAATCCACACACATGTGGATACTCAGAGAAGATGGTGGGATAAGCTCAGTACCTGTGCACACAGATGTGCATGTGTGCATACGCATGCTCTCACACACCCCCCCTCAGGGGCTTATTTCTTTAAAAATATGAAAACTCAAATGGTGACCAAGGAGTGAAAGAATGTGAAATCAGGAAAATATAGAGAAGGAAAGAATAACCGCTGCTTCCTGGTTACGGGCTATTCTTTACTTAAGGGACAACATAATAACATTTCCTATTTCTTTTTTCAGTATAAATGCATGAATATAATTAGAGAGCACCAATATTTGATATCTGAACACATATGAACATAGGTGGGATTATGGTCAGAGGTGATTTGGAGTTGCTTACATGGCTCCTGAGTGTGCCCTTTTTTCCCCAACTTTGTGTTCAGTGGTGTCACATCAGTAGTTTGAAATTAGCCAGAGTGGGAACATTGACACCTTGCAAATAAAACAAATGCTATAAATTAGTGTCTCCTCCATATCTGATTGCAATTTAACTAATAATCAGTAGTATATATTTATCAACACACCACTGATCACAGTTTAAAAACAAAAAATTTACCATAAAGTTAATAGGGCATATTGTATCTATTATGGTTTGAGACGACAATGAAATATAAATGATTCATATACATTCATTTATAGAACTGGCTGTCCTTTACTGAGCACCCATTATGTGTTGGACCCCCATTATCCCTTGTCTCTAGGCTTCATGAGAACCCTGTGAGATGCTTGTTATTATCTCTATTTGATAGGTGAAGAAATGGAGGCTCAAAAAATTGCCTGACATGCAGCTAGTTAACTGCTCAGTCAGGACTCAATCCAAGGCACTCCGTACCTGCCAGGAACACACGCAGCGCTGCTGAGGTCAGCTCAGGAGTTTGCAGGGAGGAAATGATGCTGAAGAAACCCAAAGTACTTCAAAGCCTCTAGGATCCCCGAATTCAGAGTCTGAGTTGCCACATTCCTTTCTACAGCAGATGTGGAAGTTGCTGGCATTCTGGGGACCCAGATCCCCAGCTGTGCTGGGAGTGAGCTCTGGTAAGTCTCTATGGAACTGAGAAATAGTTTCTGGGACATCCTAGGTCCAGTGAGGGATTTTCTTGCTTTCTTTTGCCCTGATGTCATTGTCATCGAGGCTTTCCTACAGGCCCCCAACCCTTGGTGTTTTCTCCTGAACACTGTTTCCTCCTATTTCCCTTATTTATTCAGCATCTGTGCAGCCCATGCCTTTTTCCCCTATATTTTAAAATTAGTGCATTATAGTTGTACACAATGGTGGGATTCCTTGTTACATATTCATACACACGTACATTATAACAATATGATTTGGCTAATATCATTCTCCATATTTCCCCCTTTACCTCCCTTTTCCCCTCCCCCTGGTCCCTTTCCTCTATTTTACTGATCTCTCCCTCCCACTTTTCTTTCCCCTTTTCCTCTCTAGTTTCCCCATATGAAATAAAATATAAAATTCTTAGCTTTCTGAGTTTGGCTTATTATGTTTAACATAATGTTCTAAAGTTCCATCCATTTTCCGGCAAATGACAAAATTTCATTCTTTTTTCTGACTGAAGAAAACTCTACTGTGCATATATACCACATTTTTTTTTAATCCAGTCAACCATTGGGGACACCTAAGTTGGTTCCATAGTTTGGCTATTGTGAATTGTGCTACTATAAATGTGCCCGTGCCTGAATCTACCTGTTCGGTCCTTGCCGGTCTACCCTCCCTAGCACCTAACTTCATCTGTAATCCCAAAAGCATTTCTGGAGAATACAACCTCCATCCATTTTTATGAATCGTCCCAGGGCTTCCCAAGGTAACAGGACAGAGAAAAAATGTCGTTATTCTAATAATTGGCAACCAAGTATCTTTACAGGAGAATGTTCTTGGTTAAAATAGATGCCTTGAAAGGTGCTTGGGGTGGGAGGGCTGTCTGGAAGTGCAGGCAGGCTCTGGGGAAGGGCAGCCACAGAGCTGGAGCTGGGTCAGTGGAATCCAGAAGTTAGGTGAAGAAGAGCAGAAGTGGGAGGAAGGAAGAGATCTAAACCTGCCTGGGACATTTTGATAAAGATTATAAAACTTTGAAAGAGTTGAAGGACTTTTACATATTGATTGTGTAAAGTGAAGAAGGCATCAGAGGACACTGGAGGTATGGGATTGATAGTGTGGAATGGAGGCAATTAATCAAGAAGTTGGAGCCAAAGGACTTGAGGAGGTCCAGGAATTAGCAGAAATCTGCAGGAGATCTCTGGGCTTTGAAAGGTCACAGAGTGGGTGCGAGGCAGGCTCTGACCAATTGTCTTCATACCCATAAAGAGCTGGGGACCATGCTGGTGTCTGGGCTACCCTGCCTTCCAGTAGCTCATGGCTTCTCCAAACGAACCCAGCCTGTTCTGGTCTTGACTGGCACCTAACATTCTTCTCTCCCCCCTTTTCTCCTTGGGTCATGTGTAGGCTTAGTACAGCCAGTTGGTAGTACGAGGGCATTGAGATTCTGGGGACAAGAAAACTAGGCAAAATAGAACACCAAGAAGTGGAAGAGACACAGGGGTCAAGAAAAGAGAAGGAATCCTTGAAGAAAAAAAAAAATTTAATTTTTATAGACCTTCCTCTGCCAAAAGAAATAAAGCAAAACAAACATCCCAAGCTAAATGTGACATAAAATGGGAGCCCTCTACCCTTCAAAAATCCATCACCACAGCAAGAAAGCCCCACCTTCCAGCGGTAAGCTCAAGTGGGAACAGTCAAGGAGAGCAAAGCCTGGGGAATGGGGTTGCACAGGGCATAAATGGTGACCTAAGGTGGAGGGTTGGGCCCAGACAACAGGCGGCCGCCATGGGGATCTTCTATGCCTTCCTCCGTTATTCACATGGACATGCCAGTGAGAACTGATGTCTTAAATTCTGTCCCCAAGTGTGAAGTCGAAAGTGGAAGCTCCATTTAAATGGGCCCTTGGGAGTGCTGTGAGAGATGGGGAAGATATGGGAATCCCATCCACAGCTGTCACCCCAAAGAACTTGAGGAAATCCCCTTTCAAGTCCTGGATGATGGATTTTAAACCAGATAGCTGGTTTTAAAAGTTGATGTTGTGTCTGGCTCATGAGTGAAACACCTCAAATTCTCCAGCTAGCCAATTGTGAACAGAAGCGCAATAGTTCCACTTTTTTTAATGACTTGCCTTTAGATCCCTGAAGCTGATTTCTAAACTCCAGAAAATTATTAAGCACTGCCAGACTGGGGCTGAGGTTGTGGCTCAGCAGTAGAGCGCTTGCCTAGCATGTGTGAACCATGATTCGATCCTCAGCACCACATAAAAATGAATAATAAAATAAAGGTATTGTGTCCAACTACAACTTAAAAAAAAAGAAGTCTCAGACTGTGGGTGCAATAGCTTTTACTCCCCAAGATCACCTCAAATTCTAAGAAAACATTCCAACCTAGACCAAAGTGTGTGTGTGTGGGGGGGTGTCATTCAACTAAATTTCTCAGACTTTATATAAACAGAACACCATTTCTCACTTTTCTTTCATATAGTCATAGAAATTCAAACAGTGGTAATTCTCAAGTAGCAATTGTATAAACTTGCCTTCTGAGTGCAAGGATTGGAATTTAGGCAGCCTGCCCTGGAGATGGTGTTTATGATCAAATCCAAAAAGAGTGCTGTTCATCTGTCATGTCCCGGTTGACACCACACTGCCTGGCATCTGTTTGCCAAGTGTATACAGCAAAATCTAAATCAATGAAAACGCATCCCTTGTCTTTACCAGAGTGAGCCAGAAAGAAGCATATTTATACCGACCAAGAACACATTCTGGAGAAATTCAAAGAGATTTATTGGTTTGCCATTCACTAGTTGTAAAGTCAGGGTTGTGATAGTCTCTACCTCATAGGGCTGTTGGGAGAAACAGAAATGATCACTCTTAGAAAACTTGAGCCCAGAGCCTGGCACTCGGGAAGTATCCTGTATGCACTCAGGAAATGTTATGAGGACTTTTGTTAATGAACTGTGGGAAGTTTCCATGGCATGGAGATTGAAAAATGACGAGAACACAGTCCTTCCCTCAAGAATCTCACAGAGGAGGGGCAAGAGGAAGACAGGTCAACAGATAATTATGATGTCTAGCCCTTAGTTAACACGATGGATAATAAATGATAGGAGTATATATTTGGTATTACTTCAGGAGAGGCTTTAGCGCTCTAGAGTAGGGAACCAGAAAGGGCAAAAGGGCCATCTACGTGCATTAAGCCCGTGAATGTGAAAGACAGTTCCTACCAAGGCCAGTGTTGTCATTCTGCTGTCCACATAATGGATGGGGATTCATGAGCAATTGAATGGAGGCTCTGTCATTAGTATTGATTGTAGGGTTGGACTTCTTGATCAGGGCCAGTGGGCGCAGTGTGGGTCGGTGGGCACATTGACGTAAGGGTTATGACCTTTCCTGGGCTTCCCACATGTCTTTCCCCTGGCTCATCTGCTTGCACTAGGATCAAGCTGTTGGTAGAAGGCTTGGGAAAACAAGGATTGAATTCAGTTAGATCAGATCTAAGCCTGTTGTGGGTGGAGTCTCTTCTTTTTTTAGAACAAAACGTTTTCATTGCAAAGCTATGGAGACAGTTTAGTTAAGGACACCTAGGTGAAAATAAGATGCACGGAGGTTTAAGTAGTTCTTATTGCCTTGCTCTTTGTCCCTGAGCAAGTGCCTCACCCACTGTGATCTTTAGTTCCCTTGTCTACAAAACTGGAAAACTAAGGCCTACCTCATTATGAGTTTGGTGGTCCCTCTACTGCTCCTCCCACCCCGGTGGTACTGGTGGTTGAACCTAGGGATGATCTACCACTGAGCTACAACCAAGTCTCATTTTTTGAGACAGGGTCTTGCTAAGTGGCTTAGAGCCTCACTAACTTGCTGAGGCTAGCCTCAAACTTGTGATCCTCCAGCCTCAGCCTCCTTTTTGTAGATTACAGGCATGTGCCACCACATCCAGTTTGGTTTTAGTTCTTAATAACAGTTTTAATGATACATGACATACTTTTTAAAAATGATTTTAGTGTTTTTAAATTATGTTTACAAAGCTGTGAAACCAACACTATTATCTAATTCTAGAATTCTTTAATTACCTCCAAAGGAAACCCCATTCCTTCTTTCTCCTAGGTCCTGGATTTGTCTATTCTAGACATTTCACATAAATGAATCATACAGTATGTGATGGGCTTCTTTTTACTTAACATAATGTTTTCAAGATTCAACCATTTTGTACCATGTATCAGTCATTTGTAGCACATCATCCTTTTTTATTGCCAAATAATATTCCATTGTATGATTGTACCATATTTTGTTTATCTATTCATCAGTTGATGCACATTTGGGCTGTTTCCACTCTTTTGGCAATTACAAAAAACCTTGCTATGAACCTTCATGCACAAGCTTCAAGGCAGACATGTATCTTTATTTCCCTTATGTATAGGCCTAGGAGGAGTTATTAGATAGAATTACTGGATCTTAAGATAATTCCATGTTTGACTTTTTGAGGATTTGCCCAATTTTCAAAGCAGTTGTACCATTTATAATTCCACAAGCAATAAATAATCATTCCAATTTCCTTGCAGCTTCAGCACTTGTTATTTTCTGTCCTTTCGATTTTAGCCATCAGATTTTAGTTAGATCAGATCTAAGCCAGTTGTGGGTGGAGTCTCTTGAGGTGGTTTAACTGAAGGGCAAGGCTCTGCTCATGGAATCTGTGCAGCCCTCCACCATGTCACATCACTATTGCACTTTTCAAGTGTACTTGAGTTCAGATGATATGAAGTGATATCATATTGTCATTTTTGTTTGCATTTCTCTAATAGCTAATGATGTTGGACATCTTTTCATGCATTTATTTGCTATCTGTATATTTTCTTTGGAGAAAAAAAATCCATAAAAATTTTTTTGCTGATTTTCTTCCCAACAGTTCTGGGGATTTTGCAGATTTTGAATTAGATTATTTATATTTTTATTATTGTGTTGTAATAATTTTATATAATCTGCATACAATTCCCTTATCAGATTCATGATTTGCTGGTATATTTTTCTTTTCATTTTCATAATGATGTAAGGTTTGCAAATAGTAATATTGATAGCAGGAGCTAAGATTTTACTTAGTATTTTTTATGCACCTCACAGTTCATTTCAATCAACTCACTAAGTTCTCACAACACCACTTCGAGATAGGTACTATTTTAGCCTCTTTAATTCATACAAATAAACTTGGACTTAGATAGATCAAGAAACTTATTTAAACCCATATTGATAACAATCCACAAAACAGATATTTGATTACAAACAGTCCTTGATAATGATAAGAATGAGTCTCAGAAATATGAGAGAGAGGCTTGTCAGCATAAGATAAACATAGGACAAGGTATCCATTGGCTAACATGGTGAGAAGCAGTAGACCTGTATTGCTTGGGTTTGAATCCTGGCTTAGACACTTAAAAGCTGCAAGACCCTGGATGGCTCAGTCTCTTCAACATAAAACGGGGGTGACAACGTAACTCAGTGGTAGAGCATACACTTAACATGTGCAAGGTCCTGGGTTTGATAAAAATAAATACATACATAAAATGAAACAGGCTTCTTATGTCACAGGCATATTATAAAGAATAAATTAGTTCATATGTATAAAGTACCTGGAAGAGTTTCTGGCACCTAGGAAGGTCTCACAAATTGTCAGTTATGACTCTGATGGAGAATTGTAAATCGGAACCATTCTTCCTCTCCAGAATTGTCCCTACCTTCAGGGCTGGCTTTGTGGGACCTCAACCTGTGCATCTGCATAGGACCTCGCTCTCAGAGAGACTCTGAGTTCAGCTTAATGCTCTCTTGTCATCATCTTGAAATTCTTAATAATTTTTTTTAACTTTATTTTTTTATTTTTATTTTTTTTTAGTCATACATAACAGCAGAATGTATTTTGACATCATATAATACATACATGGAATGTACATACATCAATCATATTGTCTATTCTATTCTGCTGCCCTTCCTATCCTCCCTACCCCTCCCCTCCTCTCCCATCCTTTCTCTCTATCCAATCTAATGTGACACACTTTTTTTTTCTTTTTCTCATTACAACATCATATATGTATTCTGTTCTTAATAATTTTTGAATGAGGGATATTTTCCTTTTGCACTGGGACCTACACATATGTAGCCAGCCCTGGGAAGGGCATAGGCCTGACTTAAAGAGTTCCCTCTCTTCCAGTGATGCCTGACACAGCCCATGCAGGCATGTATCTTCACACACACGCACACACTTTTGGACTTCCTTGGCCACTGTGAGCTTCAGTGGGTCTCAACATGGAAGACAGTGCTGCTCAGTTAATTACCATGTCATCGAAGCCAACACACACCCACTTGGCATTCCTGATTTATTACCTAAAAGCGAGTGCAGTGCATAGTGGGCCCCAAACCCTGCCTCTATTATTGGACTGAAAACCTCCATTGACTTCAGTTGGCAGCTTACACCACTAATTGAGGACAGAGTTTGGCCCTGCGGGTTTTATATAGAACATTTTTCTTTATTTCTTGTTTTCATGGGTGTGTGTTGTGGGCTGGGGATTATTTTTATGTTTTTCCACTTCCTGATTAGTTTTAGGACTTGTTTATTTGGAGACTGCTTTAATAAATTTGCACAGCAGGGTGAGGTAGTAACAGGGTTGATATATTTAACCAGGAACCGCCTTCTTTTCAGTTTGGGTTTTGGTGTTTAACATCAGGGCACAGTTGCTCTGTTTCAGTACCAAATCTTTGCCAAAGGTCACCTACCCTTGATCTTGACATGCCCTGGTGGTTTAATTTGAGGGCAGGGCTCTGCTCATGGAACCCTGTGTTGCCCTCCACCATGACACATCACTATTGCACTTTTCGAGTATACTTGAGTGCAGATGATATTTTCATAGGTTTCCTCCCAGAGGGAAGGGACTTGGCCATTGGTGTAGTTTTAGTGCCTAGTATAAACTCCTTTCACAAAAACTTTTGTGAGTTATTGCTTGAGCATCTATGTGCCAAATGCAGTAGATGTGATAATGAACAAGGCAAATGAGGTCCTTGTTTGTGAGGGGCATACATTCTATGGGTGAAACATAGTTATGGGTAAACAAAGGATCATAGCAATAAGGTAGGGTGAGATTGCTATACGTAAGTCAAGTCCAAGGCTATGTTACAACAATATGTATGTGTGTACACACACACACACACACACACACACACACACACACACACACAGGTCAGGTATGGTTTCCAGAAGAGGTGATCTCTGAATTGAGACCTGAGCCATATGCAGACCCACTTTGCCTGCAGAAGAAACAGCTGATGCAAATACCCCAAAGGAGAAACAAGCTTGGCTTTGAGGAGCAAGGGGGAGGTGGGGAAATGGTGACTGTGAGGACGGTGGAAAGAGGTGAGCCTGACCAGGTAGGCGCATTCCGGGTGGTGTTGGTCTGATTAAGTGATTAGATTTATTCTAAGGGCAGTGAGAACCTTTGGGAGAGACACACCCTCATTTTCAATGAATGCTCTGGTTACTTTGTGGAAAGAAGCTGGGGGCGGGGCAAGTTTGAAAGCAGGCAGACCCCTTAGGCTTTTGTGTAAACTTACGGAGATGACTGGATTATTCTAGAAACGAATTGGTACTGTCTTTGTTGGGGCTGCTAGTGGAAAGTGCTTAACAACCTTTTGTTCTGAGAGCCAAAGTGACATTTCTCTTGACTGAGTCCTTGCACCTACATTTAATATGTACCTCAGGACCCTCAAGTCCTGGCCCTGGGAAGCTGTTGAGACTGAATTTTTAGGGAGTGAAGAAGGAAACTGGCTGGGGATAGAGAGGGAGGAGACAGGTGTGCAGGGAACGACTTCGCTAAGGCAGGAAACTGGAGCGAGGTGGGCATTTCCAAGCAGAACGACGGTGTGGCGAAGAGCTGGGGGACAGCAGTGTGAAGTGATAGCTTGTTTAATAGAGGACGCATTGCCACTATCAGCAGTGTAGAGAGGGACTGCCAGCTCTGCGTACTGGAACTTATTTAAAGAGGCTATTGTAAAAGTATCCGAGCCAGTTAATTACCAGTTTTTGTTATGTCAGGAACTCCTCGAGTTAAAGCAGAAAGAAACCATTCGCGAGTAGGTTCCAGTTCTGTAGTTTAATGGGACAAGTAAAAAAAAAAAAATTAAAAAACTGATAAAATGATTTAGTTCATGGGAGGATTGAAAACCCTCACAAGAAAAGCTGAAATTACATATTGTGCTCTATCTCCTCCTGTAGAAACCACTGGAGTGGCCACAGGCTTAATTGGACTAATGACCCATTGCTGTTATGCATAAAGCTCAGGTGCCCACGGCCAACTGACAAGGCCACGGAAATGGCCTATAAATACGAACCCAGTTGAGCACAAAGGCTCAAATCAGATTTTGGAATCACATGTCCAAAAGCGAAAAGGCAAAAGAGGTGGCCATAGTGTGCGCACGTGACCCACAAGCCACCTGTGACCAGGATCTGTTCTGTCTTGTACTCCAAGAGCTGCATGTGTGGAAAACAATTTTTTAAAAACCCACATTTTCAACGAAAGACAAATTTTGAAAGGGTTGGGAGGTGCCGATAACAGGGAATGCAAAGGGAGAGACTTTTTAAAAGGCATCTTACCAAAATTGATCAGGTAATGAGTGTAATTGAAAAACCTGAACACATGTGAGGTGGGAGGAAGCTGGCTGTGAATGCTGTCTTCATGTCCAGTTTTATTTCTTGCTTACTTGTGGTGGGTCACTCAAGTCTCTGGGTTGCATCAGATTCCCAGAGTGGAATCAGTGCATGCGGAGTTTCCTGCAAAGCTTACTCACTGACATGGGATTCAGATGGACTTAGGTTATGATCCTGGCTTGTAATTTGGGACCATTTACACCATCTTCTCATCAAGTAGAGATAATGCCTCCTCCCCAGATGTGTGCCTGGCATAATGAGATGGATGGTTCTGGAAGGATGTGGATGCACCAACAAAGATTGTCTGCTGGAGGAGACTCCTCGGGTGCAGAGAACTCCTCAGGTTTAGAGGGTGCCCATGGAGCAGCCTGTGCTCAGCCACCAGGTACAGTCCTGGGCTACCTGGGAAGCTCACAAGTTTCCTTTATATTTTAATCTTGGTGATTATGTGACAGGAAAAACTGATAGGGGCTGGAAAGGAACAAGTGGATTTTAAGTTGTTTTCCCCCAAAGAAGAACTGGGTTTTCAGACTCACTTTGTTTCTGTGGTTGCTTTTCCCCTTGCCAGATGTGAAGAACGCCTTCTCTAATTGGCCATTTTGTGGCCTGAGAAAGGTCTTCATAATTTGCAATGAAAAGATTAAAATGCCATTAAAATGACTGGACTTTCCAGGGAGTAAACAAAACATTAGTGAAAACTGCAGATGATACTGAGTGAGGGTGAAATGGAGAAGCAGCCCACAGATTCAGGCTGGGAGGGATGGAGGCTTAAAAGTACATGGAAAGCAGTGGCATAAAAGACAAAATGCAAAGAAGATGTTCTTGAACAAAGGGGCCTGAGGGCTCAGGTGTGGAATCATGAAAGCAACGTGCAGCCCAGGTGGGTATGTCAGAGTGTAGGTCAGCTGCCACAAGGCTCACCTTACCTGTGTGATGTGATTGCTGATACATGCTCAGGAGGACACGTGTGCCCCTCCCTTGACTGGGACGGTAACCAGAGAGGGTCCCCTTTGTAAGTTTGTGATGGTCATAAATTCCAAAGAAAGGAAAAAAATAGTGGAAACGCAGCACCAGGGATGTAGAACCCTTACTCTGTACTTACTCTGTGTGTGTGTGTGTGTAGCCTAATAACAGCCCCCAAATATATCCACCTCTAATCCCTGGAACCTGTGAGTGTTGCCTGGTATAGTAAAAGGGGCTTTGCAGACGTAATTAAGTTAAGGATCTTGAGATGGGGAGATTATCCTGGATTATCAGGTGGACCCTAAATATAATCATGAGTGTCCTTATAAGCGGGAGGCAGAGGGAGACTTGGTTACAGTAGAGGGGAAGGCAGTATGATGGCTGGAGCAGGGAGAAAGGTAATGTGACACAGGGGGAGGGTGTGGGGGCTGAGATAGCATCCTTTGGAAAGGCCAAGGACTGGATTCCCCCTTAGAGCCTTCAGAAGAAACCAGCCCTGCCGACCTTTGATTTGGGCCCACCCAAGGATGATTTTGGACTTCAGATTCCTACAGCTATAAAAGAATAAATTTGTGCTGTTCTGAGCCACTGAGTGTGTGATATTTTGTTACAGCAGCCATAGGAAACTATTAAAATGTGTGACTTTGGCTAGGGTTGGCCTCTTTAAACCTCAGTCTCCCAGACTGTAAAATAGACACATTACTAATAATACTTGCCCTCTCTCTCTGAGGCCCCGAGACTCAGAGGCTCCGATGAGACAACATCTGGCAGTGCTTGTTATTAATTATAACATGCTCTACCCGTGTGAGTTAACAGCAGCCTCCAAAGAGACTCATCAGGGTGGTAGATTTTTAACCACACACATCCCGATTAGCCAGAGTTCTCTAGAATAGGGAAGGTGATAAGGGTGGAAGGGAGAGAAGGGAAAGAAGGGTGGGCATTGAGGCTGAGCTATGTGCTTATCACAATTCTGGGGGCCCAGAATGGCAGAGGGGAGGGCTCCAGAATTTTTTTTTCTTTTTTTTTTTTTGGTACCGGGGATTGAACTCAGGGGCACTCGACCACTGAGCCACATCCCCAGCCCTATTTGTATTTTATTTAGAGACAGGGTCTCACTGAGTTGCTTAGCACCTCACTGTTGCTGAGGCTGGCTTTGAACTCATGATCCTCCTGTCTCAACCTCCCAAGCTGCTGGGATTACAGGCATGCACCACCGAGTCCTGCAAGGCTCTGGAATTATCTGGAACAGTAGCTGGGCATTGACTCAGGCAACCTCAGAGGAGTTTACCAGTTCTGGAAAGGCCTGTGCAGTGTGGAGAAAAAGATACAAAGGAGCCAGTGGGTAGGGAGATGTTTTCTTACTTGGTGGCAGGGCGAGGCAAAATATTCTTGATAAAAGTGGACATTGCATCTTAGACTTGTGGCCTCCAGAATTGCCAGATAATAATTTTCTGTTTTCTGGAAAAATTTTTTTAAAGAAATAAAAACATTGCTCTTAGAAGACATGTTACGACGTTGCAGGGCTGATCTGGGACACTGAAGTTGTTTTTACCTCTTGAATTTCTTAGGGTTCCTTGTCCACCCTGGACTTAAGTCTATCAGTGGTTTTGCTTATTATAATGTAAAACTTAGTAGTTCCATTGAACCTTTTGAAGTCACCCTGTCACCACGTGGAAGTATGAGCCATAATTTACTTCCCAATGCCCAGGAAATTTTCATAGCAGCTAGACTAAAATATCATTTATAAGACCTTGATTTCCCTTAGGATACTTTGTAGCTATTAATGATCTATTTCCCAACAATCCCGAGAAGAGGCTGGTTCACACTTTCATTCCCGTTTTCTTAAATAAGTGATTAGTAGGCCTTTGGTCATTTGTTTTAAGGAATGCTGTGAACTCTTCAGGTCATCTGTGGCCTGGAAAGGACTATGACTGGGCCATCTGATGCTGAGGGTCACTGTCATCCTCACATTTTGTGTAGTACTTCTGCGGCTCTTCACTACCATCTCCTTGGACGGGCACAGTCCAATCCAAGTGATAATGGTTTCACTGTGTCTGAAATGAGCAGGTCTCGTCTAAATTAAGGTTATCTTACAGCAACAGAGAGAAAAAGGCAGGCGCCCACAGGCAGGGACCAGGGTGATGGATGAATGAAGTGAGGGATGGGTTTTCAAGGCTTTGTCAGTTGTCTTGACAACAGCGTGTTACAGATGTGCGCACACTGATCTGCATGATTTAAAGCAATGAAGTCACTTTTGTGTTTTCTCTTTTCATTTTGCATTTCTAGGGAAGGGTCTGTCAGTGGCTCAGCTCATCGCCATAGGGGACTAATGATCAGATGTATCAGATGTAACTACTGACGTGGCTTGTTCCCGAGGTTCTTCAAAGAGGACCAGGTCCACGCTGGCCGCCTCCTTTTCTTTACCTCCTCTCCACTACCCGTAGCCCCCAGCTGCACTGCATTCATTAATGATGTGTCCATTGCCACATGAGATGGACTGTGTTTGGGCTTGAACTTATCTGACCTTTCTGAGGTCTCTGACTCTGTTGGCACACTTTCTATTCTTCAGATTGTTTCTTTATGAGCTACCATTACTGTTTGAATCTGAAATGTCCCCCCAAAAGCTCATGTGTCAAAGGCAAGGCAGCAATGTGCAGAGGTAGGATCATGAGGAATATGACCTTGTCAAGTGGATTAATCCATTTGATGGATTAATAACTTGAATGGACTACTGGTTGGTAATTATAGGAAGATGGGGAATGGTTGGAGGAAGAAGGTCACTGGGTGTGTGCCCTTGGGGACTCTGATCTTGTCACTGGCCCCTTTTCTTCTTTCCCTTCTCCCTCTCTATTGAATGTATAAATCCATGAATTTCTATTTGCATTCTATTGGATGGACCTAGGCATAGCACCACATCTCTAACCTCAAGGAAGATTGTAAACTGTGGTTTAAGTGTGTGTCCAGAAATGGGAAGAGGACATGGATACTAGAGTCTTGTCTGTACTCTTTCTTGGTAACTATTAATATTTTTACAAGGAACAGATATTTTATTAACATTTATGGCATGGTTTTAATTCTTTGACTGATTTTATACCTTGTTGAGCTGGGATGGAGCTCTTGGAACCTGAAAGACTAATTCTGACCTATAACCTAAGATCAAATCCTTTTCCCCTACTTCCACACACCTGTTTAGTCATCTGGGTATCATTATTCTAATGGCTAAAGGAGACAAGGATCTAAGATCTATTTCCTATACCTGTTAGTTTCTCTCTCGAGAGAGGCTACTTTAAAGTAGGAATGGATAAAAAAATCTAAGTATATCAGTCATGATATTGAAAAGACAGAGAAAAGGAAAAGCTGTGTTAATCAGGAATATTTCAGTTTCAGGTAACAGATGCCTGAAGTATAACTTATTTTTCTGAAGAAGGATGTTAATTTGCTTAAATATCTTTGAATTTCATGAGCAGCAGCTAACTTCAGGAAGAGTTGGATCCAATATTTTAAATAGTATTTATCATATTTTTTCTCTGCAAGCCCCTACACTTGGTTTAATTCTCAGGCAATTTCTTTCCTTAAATAGGCAAGATGGCTGCTGGGAACCCCAAATAACTATATTTCTCAAAAACTCTGGTCAAATGCCAGGAAAGACTGATTGGTCTGACTGAGTCATCTTTCACCTCTGAACCCATCTCCATGCCAGGGGCAGGGAGGATCCTGTCAACTAGGTGCAGGTCAATGCAAAGGCCCTGCTGTGTGTTTGAGGGAGGACAATTGTGGGTATGTATTATGGTTTGGATGTGAGGTGTCCCTCAAAAGCTCACATGTAAGACAATGCAGGAAGGTTCAGAGGAGAAGGGATTAGGGTTGTGAGAGCCTTAAAGCAATCAGCAAATTAGTCCCTGATGGGATTAACTGAGTGGTGACTGAAGGCAGGTGGGGTGTGGCTGGAGGAGGTGGGGCATTGGGGTGTGGCTTTGGGGTATATATTTTGTATCTGATTATGCAGGGAGTCTCCCTCCCTCTCCCGCCCCCTTTCTCTCTGCTTTCTGATCATCATGTGAGCTGCTTCCCTTCACCACATTCTTCCACCAAAATATTCTGTCTCATCTTGGGCCCCAAGGAATGGAGGCCGCTCTCTATGGATTGAGACTCTGAAACTGTGTGAGCCTTTAAATAAACTTTTCCTCCTATACAGTTGTTCTAGTCAGGTCCTTTAGTCACAGCAGTGAAAAAGCTGACTAAAACAGTATGTCAGCCCCACTTGAACTTTGTAGAGATTGAGCCACATGATTATAGATGGGTAAGGGGTGAAAAGAAGGGAGATGGGAAAAAAAAATAAATATCCACAACAGAAGCAATTTAAGGCTATCAGACTGTGGAGAATGGAGAGCTTTTGCCATTTTTGTTCCACAAATACATTCAATAAATGTCATTTCTAGCTTGCTCTCAAAGCTTCCCAACCACCTGGACTTCTGGTTTACACTGGCTCTCAGGTTTCCAGTGGTTGAACCCAGATGCCCTGCGTTCAACACTCAGCAAGACCAGATGTTGGTCTGGTGGATGAGTTAAATTCCACATCTTGGACTTTCACCATCTGCCGCATCCCTTTGCTGATTGCTGGGTCAGGTTTAATTGTGTCCTGAATCTGGACGAAACAGGGTTGGTACCTGTTTTTGGTATAATAGTGTTTAGCATAATTGTTAGATATGTTAGCTTATTAAATAAAAAAGAGGACAATATCTGACAAAATAATGTGTGAAGATTATGGTTACTTTTTTTTGTTCTTCAGGAAAAATGGTTTCTTTTACTTAATGTAAATCTTTCAATTTAAAAATACTAATGTTTGGCAAACCATTTTTTTTTTCTGATAATAAATACATATCCATTAAAAAAAAAAGTCCAGAGAGAATATGAAGAAGAAAGAAAGAAAAAAACTTCTACATTTCAGTATTCTGGCAGGAAATAATGGTTTAAATTTGTATATTTTTGTAAGATATTTTTATGCACAGGTATGTGCATATATATGAATAATTACAAAATTGAAATCATATTGTATATACAAACCATTTAAACCCATTCATTTACTTAACATAATGTAATATTTCTCGTGTCACTAAATAATCTTTTAAAGTATGATCAAAAAAATTTTTTTTAGTTGTAGGTGAACACAATACCTTTATTTATTTATTTATTTGTATGTGGTGCTGAGGATCAAACTCAGTGCCTCACATGTGCAGGGCAGGAACTCAACAGCTGAGTTACAACCCCAGGCCCTAAAGTATGATTTTTAATGAAAGTCTATATTCCATAATGATACTGGTAAATTTATTTATTGTGAATATTAAGGTTGTTTATAATTTTATACTACCAATAATTTTGTAATACCCATCTTTGATTTTTTTCAACTCTTGGAGTGTCATTTTAAATAAATTCCTGGATGTTGACTCCTGAATTATTTTGGGAGTTTATACATAAATTTAAGTTAATTTCAGAAAAATTATACAGCTTCATATTTCTACCAAATACCCATGTGTAAATAACTTTCCCTGTGCCCTCTTTAACACTGAGTAGTAATATTTAAAAATTTCTAATTTGTTGGTGAGAGGGAAGTATCTGGCGTTTGCTTTAACTTATATACCATGAATATCAATGAATTGGCCTCTTTTTGTTTGTTTTTTTTTGAATTTTTGCCATTTGTGTTTCTTCTGTGAAGTATCTACTCATAGTCTTTGCCTATGTTTTTATTTTTTGGTATGTTTGCCTTTTCCAATTTGAACAACCCTTTGGTGACAGACCTCTTGGGAGAACAAAACACTGGCCCAAGAGATGGAACTCCTGGGTTCTGCAGGTTCCTTATCTATAGAAAAGGGAAAGTATTAGGTGGACCCATAATCCACTGTGGTAGGTAAAATGATCAAATATTAGCTGGGTGTGTAGCACATACCTGTAATCCCAATGGCTTGGGAGGCTGAGGCAGGAGGATCTCAAGTTCAAAGCCAGCCTCAGCGATTTAGTGAGACCCTATCTCACGCAAATCAAAACAAAACAAACAAACAAACAACAAAATAGGAGCTGGGGTTAAGTGGTTAAGTACCCCTGGGTTCAATCCCTGGTCACCAAAAAAAAAAAAAAAAGATCAAATATCAGCCATTTCAGACAGTTTGACCTGTAGTACTTGCCTTCCCTATCTTACAGGGAATTTTAAGAGACTCAAATGAGTTGAATATACAAATGGTTTATGAACAACAAGTACAAATCAAAGTAAGGAATTTACTAATTCATCCATAGTGACTTTCTACAAGACATTTTACCTACTGTGTTTCACTTCATACCACAACTTTGCTAGCTATGTATTTTCTTCTTGTTTAGCAGAGGGGGGAATTCAGGCTCTGTCAGTTTAAGCCACATAGCTCACAAGGAGCAGAAGTGGATGTCAGCCTGGGATGTCTGACCCCTGCTCTGTGATCTTTGCATTTTATAACTGTTTCACTCCAAGTCCTTAAAAGGCAGGTAGACTAGGGCTGGGAATCTAGCTCTAACCTTGCCTTGCATATGCAGGGTTCTGAGTTTCATTCCCAACATCACCAAAAAGCTGGGTGGAGGGGGTTGTTGGTAAACAAATAAGGTACTTCACTAGTGCTAAGCAATGGACATTAGCCAAAGCCGTGCAAATATTGCTTGGATCAGTATGGTGACCAACCAAGTCTCATTAACAACATAAAGAGCATTATGGAAATGCCATTATTTTCATTACACATGATTGTGTTGCAGAGATGTACAAATTTGGAATCCTAAAAGGGTGTTTGGTGCTTGGGGCTAAAGGCTTTAAAGGTTGGAAATCATGGACATCTTGGGCAACTGTTTTGGTCATTCTCACTTTTAGTTGTCTAGCTTATGATGAGACAGATTCACAACCTTTATAATACAACTGGGAGAATGATACTTCTAGAATTCTGAAATTTCCAAAGAGGTGTCATATGCTTCATAGTTCCTTACCTTTCCATTCTAAGCATGTGAGAATAAACAAAATCCCTTGAAGAATAATATTTCTAGAAATATGAGGGAAAACTTAATTTCTTTCATTTTATATCCAGATGTTTTCCAGCAGGAAAGAAAATCTCCATAGAATGCAAAGTTCCCAAACAAATAAAACTTCCAAAGAATTCCCCTTTTAGCAGATTGCATTGTATTACTTGCAAACTAGCTGGTGAATAAAAGATGCTTTGAAGTTTGCATAGTCAATTCACAATATTTCCCAGGGATAGGGGGACACATTTGTAATATATCAACAAGTAGTTTTTTTTTAATCCTCTCCCATGCTTATTTAATCTTTACATATAAGATTTTAGTAATCAAAGCAGCAGGTAGAATTTATGAATAAGACCCTGGACCAGGCAGTGTGGAAATGCCAAAATGAGTGAGTCTTGGTCAGGTGCAGCCTTGCAATTCAGGAAAAGGGTTAAATCTAAGACAATAAGCTTGTCATAAAAGTTAGAGCATGGTATATTCCATGACAGAGGAGCAAGCAAAGTTCTGAGAGGATGTGGGAAGAGGATGTTCCTGTCTGGAAGACTAGGACCCACTCAGCGGAGGAGGTGGCTATGGAAGGCTCTGGGTGGGGAGAAAGGTAGAGTGTTCCAGGGACAGGAGATCGCAGAGACAAAGTCATGGGGTCACAGTGACTTGGAGCTGAGCATAGGGGAGGAGTGGAATCTGGCTAGGATGGCAGGTAGAGTGGAAAATGGGAGATGAGGTGGGGTTGGGGCTTCCAGAAAGAGCCCTGGGGGTGCTGTCATCCACCTTGCTCTGGCCACTCTCCTGTCCCTGGCACTGTACCTTTCTCAGGGGACTTAAGGATACTAAAAAAACTCAATAAAGAACAAATGAAAGAACAAAGACCCTATGAGCAATAAAAGAGAGTAAAGCCTTTAGATTGGTGGCAGCGTACTCTTGTTTAATTCACTTTCTGGGTAAGTTGGTGTGTTTATCTCTAGTAAAATAGAAGCCCCTTTTTCAGACTGATAGTTGGTTACCTCAGGAAAAAAAAAAAAAGAAAAGAAAAAAGAAAAAGAAGAAGAAAAGAAAAATCAGCTAAAGAAGAGAATCATAGAAAAATATCCATTTATGTCTCAAATGCTATTTTCTCTTAACATAAATAAATGTACTTTTATTCACAAGCTCCTCCTATTATTATTAGTCTTGGGTTTAGGTGTCTGGTTTGAGTAGGCACCCAGATTGGTGCTCACCAGTAATATAGCCTAAACTGCACCCCCTAATTCAATACCTGTGATCTTCACCTTAGGTTTTAACCCATGATACAAACTTCAAGACACCTGTGAAGCAATTCGAATGCAGAACCAATCCGGACTTTTGCTATTTTGTCCCATCTGTTACAGTTTTCTTGCTGATACCTTGTTAGCCAGCAATTCTTTTCTAGCCACTTTCTTCACCAATTCTTTGCAAATCATTCTATTTATTTTTTATAGAAACAGGCTTTTTTTTCCTACTATAATATACCCATTTTAAAATGTGGGAAAAAATTAAGACTAAAAAAAAAAAAAAGAACCACACACACACACACACAAAACCAGAAATCCCAAACAGCCTTTCTTGCCCTGAACTCATATTTCATCAAGTTACATAAGATTGACCAAAATTATATGACCATATTAACAAGGAAATTTGGAATAAGGATAACCAATCCTCATTAGGAACATAATTCAGAATGTGGGAGCAGAAATATGGCTGACTAGAATGGCCTGCTTTCTAAGAATATCGTAGTGCTGAGGGTCTCAGCCCTGTGTCCTCCAGAGGAACTAGAGGGCATCTGTGAATGGGACAGCCAGTCCACTCCAAGTTCAGAGAGCTTCTATGGCTCCACTAGCATCTCTTCCCACAGTTCATGGCAGCCTCAGTCAAATCTGATGCACGGTCTACAGACCTGACAAAAAACTGGTCTGCCTTGGGGTCCACCTGGGGCACCTACCTGTAGAAATTCCAAGGGGATGCTGCTCCAACACTTGGACTTCTCACAGGTCCCCATGGGGTGCCCCTCACAACCA
Source organism: Marmota marmota marmota (assembly GCF_001458135.2). Lineage (NCBI taxonomy): Eukaryota > Metazoa > Chordata > Mammalia > Rodentia > Sciuridae > Marmota > Marmota marmota. The sequence goes on along the minus strand of NW_026000080.1, from coordinate 1,873,068 downwards.
ACTCTGGAGTGAAGCTCCAGGATGTGTAATTGTTTTTAGCATAAATCAGTCCAAAGTGGGAGAAAGGCTCTGGGGGATCCATGGAACTGTGTTTTGCATGCTGCTAGTATGTATTAAGTAGCTCCCAATAAAAATGGACATGAGTCTCTGCTACACTAGCCAGATAGCGTGACACTGTGGGAGTTGAATACATGGAGGAAAAAAACAAAGGCTTCCAAGTCTCTGCTGTTGTCCTAGCAAAATTCCTTTTCTCTTGTTGAGATGACTAGTTCCCTGCAGGAGAGAAGGGAAGACATGCCCACCTGAGCATCTCAGGCCAATATCCCAAACCCGACTCTGCACAGAGCAGGCAGAGTACTGTTGCTCGAGTGGGGAGAGGACCTGGGGAGGGATCTGGAGCAGAGTTTCTTATCATTTCTTGTGCTCACCTGGTCACATAACCTAAAGAAAATTCTTTGGTCCTCAAAGGCCTCCTTTTTATGTAAAATGAGGGTAACCTAAAAACATTTGTGAAAGGCAGAAGTCAGGGTTAAAACCTAAGCTGAAGATCAAGACCCCAAAACAAGACTCTGGGGTCTCTTAAGGCATAAGTAACAGCCCACAGAGAAGCAAACATCATGCCTCCATTGGTCTCCTCACTTGAAGGAACTCAGGATGATCTGACAGATGCCTGCCTGCCATCCCATCAATCCATCTCCAGGGTTAATTAGTGCCTTTGCCCTTCAAAATGATTCCACTTTGCAAGATTAGCCTTGGGACAGGAAGGTCATTGCCTGGAAGAATCTGGTGATTTAGGGAGTTGACATAATGGAGATTTCCTTCCTATCTTCTGATTACTCTCAGGATTTAAAAAATCCTTTCCAGTGTACAGCCTCACTCTTCTCTGAGTACCCACTATGCCAGTCTTCCCTAAGCCTCCCACCACCAAGCAGATGTTTAGGGCCTCCAGCCTCAGGCAAGCCTGGCCTGTCTGTGAAACCCACAAACTTAGCAAAGGTCAGTGGGTAGAGAGGCAAAAGAGGGACCTGGATTGGAGTATGCAGCTGCCTCTAGGAACCCTGGACTTGTGATGCCCTGGAAACTTCCTGTGCTGCCTTGTAGGGAAAGGATCAAGCATGCTCCAAATGAGTCAGTCTGAAGGGTGCCATTCCACCATGCACATTTCACCACCCTCATAAGGAGCAAAGGAAAAGCAAAGCCGCAGCAAGTCAAGAAATGATCTCTTTCAAATAAATGGTGTTTCATCTGAAGGGAAGCAAGGGAACCTGCAGTTCTCCCTGGTTAGCTGTGGCTCAGGCCCTACAAAAGGGTTTGAGTGTGTATCTGGAGGTTGTATAAAGGAAGGCTTTTTTTTTTTTTTTTAAGCCACCTTTGAGACCTGGGTGAGGGTGGGCTTAGGAACTGGAGACCAAGGCCAGAGGATGGATCTCCTAGGACTGGCATGGCTGGGAGGGCCTGCGGCAGCAGGGACCAGGCAGCACTGCCATCTGGCTTCAGTTTCATGGGCTTTGGAAAGTACGTTGGTGTTCTGAAGGCAAGGCAAACGAGATCCCAGTGCCAGGGACAGAGTAAATGAGAACTTGTCTCTAAGCCACAGATTCTGGAATTTCCCATAATTAACATTCCAGTCGAACATTCAAAAGGCGGGGGCCTTTGGTAGGCCTGTAAATTAAAGCAGGATAAAGTATTTAGAGTCTACTTATGAGGGTAATGGTCTGGGAAACCTTTGCATTTGTTATTTGTGAAATGTGACTCGGTTTTTTGGCATCCATAAAGTGGCAATAGATTCAGAAATTTTAAAAATGTTAGCTCTGACAGGGATCTTAAAAATAATCTAGCACAATTCCTTGATTTTAGAGGAAAGGACCCTGAAGCCAGAGGGAAAAGTTTGTTACTTTATTAATGTTGATAAGACTGTTGACTACGCTGTCATGTGTAGTACATGAATTTACTTGATCCTCACAAGTTCCTCCTGAATAGTTACCATTATCAAAACTGAACAGATGAGAAAACTGAGATTTAAGGAGGGTGGGCATCTTGCCCACGGTCACACAGCTATGGGCACAACTAGATGTCAGACCAAATTTGGTGGATCCTAAATTCAGAGGTCTTAGAGAAGTGACTTAGAGCAGCTCGTATAAGAATATTCTTCTCTAGGGCTGGGATTGTGGCTCAGTGATAGAGCGCTCGCCCCACATATGTGAGAACCTGGGTTGGATCCTCAGCACCACATAAAGATAAACAAATAAAATAAAGGTATTATGTCCATCTACAACTAAAATAATATTTTAAAAAAGAATGTTCTTTTCTTTCTCCTCCTCCTCCTCTTCCTCCTCCTCCTCTTCCTCTTCCTCCTCCTCTTCTTCCTCCTCCTTCTTCTTCTTTTAAATATCTGAAGGGTCTAGAGAATCATAAAGGCAAAGAATAAGATAAATAATAGTACTTTTAAAAACAATCTATGCTCCATTGACCAGCAGTAAGAATACTAAGAGAGGGAGGGGATGCTGAAGATTTGTCAGATACTGTATTAAATCCTATACCTTGATTTTGTCAATTATTTAATCCTCACTTTGACCTGTTAAAGAAGAAATTATCCTGATACTTGCTGAAGTTGTTAAGACAGACTTTATTCTTGAGGGGCCATGGCAATAGGTACAGGGACCACTGCAGTGGGCTTTTGCAGTAGAGGAGAGATATTAGACTTACAACTGACTCCAACAAGGACACGTGAAGATTTATAACCAAGGAGCAGCGTGGGGAGAAGGTGGAGAGCTTTCCATGAGGGAACATCAAAGATTACAGGGTTTCTGGCCAAACCAACTTGATAGAGTTGGTGCTGAAGGCAGGCCACAGAGATCAGATACAAAGGGTGGGGGATTTTTTTGCAGCATTCTTTCTCAAAATTTATTCTACAAGGACAGAGACAGAAGCCCAGGGTTGGGAGGCCTCTGAGCTAAAGTTTTAGCAAAGGAGAGAGACTTTTGTCTGAGGCACAGAGCTGAGTCAAGGTCACACAGTTAGTAAATTTGGAGTCAGGATTTGAACTCACCTGTATTGTCATGTTACTGGCATGTCCTTCCACATGACTACTATATAATGACAATTTATGTTTAATATGATGAACTTGATCATGAACGACAGATTAACACATAATCACCAAGTCTTTGTTAGGGGAGTCTATTTTATTCAAATGCTGTAGGGATAGGTAATGCATCCAGTCTCCAGCTAATATTTCTAGATTAACATCTCAATTCCTGACCATAAGGGACTATTTTAGGTTAAAGAGATTGACCAGGGTGCAACTCACCCTCATCATTCCCTTTCCTCTTCAGAATTACAAGGGAGCCCTGCCCTGCCCTGCCATTAGGCTCTGCTTTCTCCATTGATTGCTTACATTTGAAGTCATCTTGCAGATGGAACAAGCATGGGGTTTTATGAAATAATGATATCCATTGGTGTTGAAAGGTATAGAATGAAATTACTTAAGTAGAAGCTCTTTTCCAAATGATTTCATGTCTAAGATCTAAATTATTTATTTGAGAAATTAATCAGTTTGAATTTTAAGTTTCTATAGGGTGATTTTTTTTCCTTCTGCTTCTAATGGATAGTTTGAGGGGATTGGCTTTTATATTATTAAGATAATACATAAGCTTGTAAAGTTGCCATCTGAATTTATTGTCTTAGAGGGGGAACCTAGGAAAAAGCTTCTCTGATGATTTTGGATTCACAGATGCTTGAGGGCAGGAGCTACCTGTAGACAATTCTCTTTATCATCTGATGCACAGATTGTACAATTGGGCACCACACACTTTCCTATTAAATGGAACATGGAAGGCTGCTCAAAATAACACTAAAACCCTAGCTAGAGAAAGAATCCCTTTCCCAGCTAACCATCCCTCCTTTCTTGACTTTCCTTGTCTTGCTGCCTGCCTGAATCTTGAGCTCGATGATCTTCCCCACAGGACACAGATGTGGGTTCATCCAGTTGAGAAAGTGATCTATCTGTGCCTTACGTGGTTCCTGTGACATGCATGCATTTTGTTGGTATTTTTTGAAGAGTGTCCTGCTTTGGGAATGAGGTCCAGTGAGTTATGTCAGGATGCTTACCTTTTCTTTTTGCATGTTCATAACCCATATTTGAGCATGAAATTGGGGTACCTCTATTCACTACCATGGTCCCCAAATCCATGTCTGCTTATTTACTGATGCAATTTTTTTCTGTTTATCTTCAAGACTTTTAGGGAAAAAAAATCACTCTTTTACTCTGTATTACCAGCTATCACCCTTTCCTTTTTCTTCACTTTATTTTTGCTTTTTTCTAATAAGAGATATTATATTAAAGTTATCATAGTTAAATGTCTTCTAAATCTAAGCTTGGAACTTCATTAATTATTATTTTTAGCAATATCCCATCATAATACATTACCTTGTGTCAAACCTGTGCTAAATGCTTTCTTGGCATTGATTAATCCTTCTAACAAGATTATGAGAGGCATATTATTGTAAAATCCATTTTATAGATGGGAAGACTAAGGATTGGTGAGATTAACTAACTTGCTGATGATTACCCAACTAGGAGGTGTCAAAGCTTTGAATCTGGCAGTCTAACTTCCATCCCATATTCTTAATCACTGCAATGCATTGCCTCCCCTTTAAATCTGTGGTCTTCCATACCACCCTACAAGGCCAATTCATTATTGTATATGCCTAACAAGATCCATATTTTGATCTCAGGTCTTTCTACCTACAAAGCTCATACTCTTTTTCACTCTCCAAGTTGCCTTTGAGGAAGACAGACATTGAGCTGCCTACCATCTCCTGCCCAATTCTTTCTTTCTCAGGCGCAAAGAAATAGGTGAAAATATTTATAGTACTGCTGAGGGCCATTGCTAAGTAAGAATGACGCATGGCATGACCCAGGTCATTTGCAGTGACATTGCATGTAAGGTGACCTTGCTCAAGGACCAGGGCAGATCCGGGTTTAGGGCGGATCGGGGGTTTAGGGCGTTCCCGGTTTAGGACAATCCGGGTTTAGGGTGGTTCCAGGTTTAAGGTGTACCCTGCTGGGAATAGGGCGTATCCTGCTGCCTCAGGCGCACCTGCTCCTTGAGTTCCTGTTGAGTTCTCGCAGGATTGAGAGAGAATTTGGGATTTTGCCCAGAACGTGATTTTGGCCCAGAACGTGGATTTCCCCCAGAACGTGTGTGTAAAGTGCCGGTGACAGTTCCAGAATAAAGAGTTGCTGTTTGAATCTACAAGGTGTGTGGTGGCTCGTGATTTTGTGCCCAGCCAGACTTCGGCATAGTACAGTGGACATTCTATGCAAATTCATTGGTTTACTACAGTGGCTTACCAATGTCTTCAGCATCCATTATTCAGATTTTACATGATAACCAATATGTATGAGAGACCATAACAGAGCTACTATGAGTGAATTAAAGGGTAGGGGAGCAGTATTCTTTTTTAGCCCTCTGCTCTACCTCCTATGAGCCATGGTCTCTTCATCTCCTCCATTAAACCTTGAGGAATACCACAAAGTACAGCTAGAATATTGCTTAGTCTCATCCCAAGTCAGGAACACATACACTGCAGTGATCCTCAAATGGATAGTTATTTATCCCATTCCTGTATTTATCATTAATAGTTTGAAGACATTAATGATTTAAAAAAACAAAACAATAGAATATTGTCTTTATTTCATCCAAAGATGCATTTCCTGAGCCCATTTTCCTACTGTTATCTTTAAAAGATAGTGATCTGGTCAGATCAAATCAAGAACCACTCATCAATTGCCTAGTAGCCTGGGAAACAAAATTCAATATGACATAGTAACTTGTATTCTGTTACAAGATAATTATTATCCTCAGTTGTTTGAATGGCTTAAGCCCAGCTGGATAGAGCCTCTCCAAGAATAATACAGGAAAACAGCCTTCCCTTGGATTTCTCCTCACACGGGAATTCCAACATCCAAGCCAGAGACACATCACAAAGATAGTTCACACTATGATTCCAACTAAGAATTAGAGTTTTACCTTCTTCCTTTAGAAAACTCAGAGGACATGCTGGTCATGGAACTCAGCTTCTAGTTCCTTGTATGAAACCAAATTAGATCACAGATAACTCCTGGCAACTGTAGGTACCATGAAGCCACGCCTAAAGTTTTCTGACTGTATCATTTCATTATTTTATGATCAGACTAAGTTTTTGAATTTTGATCTTCATATTTGATGGAAGGAAAATTTTATTCTGCTGGAGTAAGGCAGAGAGATGACATATCTGTCTTTTAGGTTGGAGTACATGAGGTGGTGGCAAAGAACACTGTGTGTCCACCAAATTACATTCCTTTGTTTTTCAGGCAACTTTCAATTGGGTGGCACCATGTTACGGAGTTCCAGTCAATAGATGTTGGGAAAAGTGATGTTACCATTTCTAGCTGTCCCATAAACTCTCCCCCCATGATATCTCCTCCTGTGTTCCAAGGATGAATGAAGAGGACTCTAAGGATTTAGAGGACCTTGAAGCCAGAGAATGGAAGGAGTGTGGATCTCTGGATGACCATATAAAGCTTAGCCTCTGCCACCAACTTGCCTAGTCTGAAATGATAATCCAAATTTCCTGTGCTACACCACTGAAGTCTGAGCAATGCTTGTTATAGGAATCATCGTGCTCTGATTCCAACAGGTACCACAAATAAAAAACTAAGTATTAGAGATAGACAGTTCTGGCTTCTATACAAACTTTCCTACTTAACCAGCTGTGTGACTTTGCACAAATTACTCAACCTCTCAGAGTTTCAATTTCATTTGTAAAATGGGAATATAATAACACTTATCTCATAGGATTGGGGGGAAGCACTCTATGAAAACATATGTGTATAGTGTCTGTTATATAGCAGGTGTAGCGAGATTACAAATTTACTCACACAATCCAATTGTGAAAAGAAATTGTAGTTCCTTTATTCCTCTATAACTGATTGAATTTTCTTCAAGATCCTACAGCCCTGGGGTAGTGGGGAAACAAACGTGAACTTTAAATGAGTCAATTAACAATATGTCAGTCTCCTTATGGTTTAAAATAGTCCTTTTCAGGTAGATGCTCAGACTTCCAGAATCCTCCCTGTCAAGATGGTAGAAGGGTGAGATGATTCTGTCCCAGTGGCAATAGGGAATGGCCCCGAGGCCTTCAGGCGGGCTTTGGCATTCCCTGAGGCCTCACTGGACTTACTGTCTTTCCTTTTATTGTTCATGTTTGCTCAGATGGCATCTGCTGTTGGAAACTTGAGCCCTCTTCTCTCTCAGCCTGGTCAGGCCCTGGTGGGCCTCTCTTTTGACCCAGAGATCCTTCTGAGATCTGGCCATGACTGCCACTTGCTTCCTGGCTGTGGCTGCCCTTGACCACAGGGCCGTTTCCCTCCACTGTGGTGATGATCCCTGCGGTAATCCGTCCACAAGACACTTACTTTCCACTTCCTTCTACAGAGTATCCAGGAATTTCTAAGTACTTTCCATACAACAAGAGAGCCTCCACCAAACCAACTCAAGCCCTCTAGCCTATCTTATAGCTTGGCTTGATATGGCCACTCTATGTTGGGCCTGAGGGTGGGTCCAGTCCTCTCCCAGGCAGTCTCTTTTTAGAGACTCAGACAAGGTCAAGGGCTTCTATGCTCTTGGTATTTGTGGCAGACAAACTCTAAGGTGATCCTTGTGGGCTCCACATTCTCATGTTCATATCCTGAGTATGGTGGGACCTATGATTGCTTCTATCCAGTGATGAAGGCATGCACTGTCACTCTTGTGATTATGTTATGTAAGACCCCTTCTTCCTAACAAGTTTGATTTAGGGACTTCCTTTCTGATTTAATGAAGTGGTCTTATTGGAAAAGCCAATCAGACAAGGAATTCCCAGTAAACTCCAGGAACTGTGGTGATGTCTAGGATCTAAGGGCAGTCAATAGCGATTGGCCAATAGGAAGCCAGTTCCCACAATTTCAGAGCCACAAGGAAATGAAAACTGCCAACAACCTGGGTAAGCTTGGAAGTAAAATCTTCTCCAGGAAGCCCAGCTGCCATCTGGATTACAGTCCTGTGAGATACTAAGCAGAGTGTCCAGCTAATCCTGATTCACAGAAACCGTGAGAGAATCAATGTGAATTACCATAAACTGCTAAGATTGTGGTAAATTGTTATGTAGCAATGAACTTTGACCCAGAGAGAAGGCATGCATATTCATCATTTCACACTCCTCTGTCCCCTTATGCTTCCCACAGTCCATTGGGGACTGCAAGGCACACTTTCACTTTCTTCTTCCAAGTCTCCCAAAACACACACACACACCCAACTTACTGCTGCCTGAAGTGGCATTTATTTTATCTACCTCTTTTGGGTTCAAGAAGTGGAGGGGAGCCAGGTGCGTGGTACTCGCCTAGAATCCCAGCAGCTCAGGAGGCTGAGGCAGAAGGATCAAGAGTTCAAAGCCAGCCTCAGCAAAAGTGAGTTGCTAAGCAACTCAGTGAGACCCTGCCTCTAAATAAAATATAAAATAGGGCTGGGGATATGGCTCAGTGCCCCTGGGTTCAAACCCTGGTACTCCTCCACCCAAAAAGAGAAGTGGAGGGGCTATTATGAAGCATAATTTAGAGGAAGAGGTAAGAAACATGCAGTGAATTAATATTTTTAAAATATCCCCATTACAAAAATCATTATATTTAGTTTTCTTCCCTTAGATTCAGTTTGTCTGAGCCTATTTGTTTTCTTAGGTCAGGGAGTTACATAAACCAATTTTCACTCTAATTTTCTCTTTGGTTTTACTGTATCTCATTTTTTTTTCCTGGTGTAAGAAACGCCCTTAGGGCTGGGTGGCTCACCTACTTAAAGATGTGAATACAGTTTGGTACAAAGGCTCAGAGTCTGGTTTCCCATGGGAATGCATCGACTTGATCAAAATAAATAACTACTCAGAGTCCATGGAATATAATTGCAGATTATTAGAGCTAGAAAGAGAGCTATGACATACAAATACTCTTCTCTTATAGAAAAGGAATCTGAGGCCCAAACAGGTGAAGTGACTTGTTAAAAAGTCACCTGGTTTATTATGCCAAATCAGAAATCAAATCTGGATATTTTACAGAAAATGACTTTCTCAGAGAATGTTGTAATTTTATTCCTAATTCCCATAGGTGAGCATTGTCCCTGTTGATGGGTGGCCTGTATAAACCTTCTTTTGTTTTGCTATGTCCAATTCTGGCAATCATAGTTTAATATGTCAAGCATGGCGCCTCATTTCGGTTTGTGGGGAGATAGTGGCAGGTGTGGATAAGACTCTGGTTATGGAGTCAAACTTGAGTCCACAGCTCTGTGATTTGGGGTAGGTTATTTAAGTTCCCTGAGTCCTGATTTCCACATCCATAAAGAAGTGAGACTAACAGTGTCCATGTATAGGAATGTCATAAACATTACCTGAGCCAGGGTGGGCACACCTAGAACCTGCCTGGTGCACTGTGAGTGCTATCTTCACGTGTTGGACACATTATTAGAATTACTGCACATATTTGATTATCCATATCCCCAGTTGCACTGGGAACTCCATTGAGCAGGAACTGTGTCTGCCTGGCTCACTGTTGTAATTCCAACACCCGGTTTAGTGCCTACTCCATAGAAGGCACTCAGAATATATTTTTGTGAATGAATGATGAATAGATAATCAAAGTATAAGAACTATTATTAAGGTTCCCCTTTACTTGGGCAGCACATCAGCAGATCACACAGGTTAGCAGAGTCCTTTCAGAAACCACCTGACCCATAAACACACTCAGGCATGGCCCTACAGAGATGAAGGTATCTACTGCTTCCAGACTTCTTAACTTGGACTTATTTAGTTCAAATTTAGGAACTCTTTTTTGGGGGGTTGGGGTACAGGGGATTGAACCCAGTGGTGCTCTACCATGGAGCTACAGCCCCAGTCCACTTTATGTTTTGAGACAAGGTCTTGCTAAATTGTGTAGGCCCTCACTAATTTGCTGAGGACCCTTGCTAAATTCCTGAAGCTGGCCTCTAACTTGTGATCCTTCTTCTTCACTGGGATAGGAAAGGTGTTCCTCCAGTCAATCTGGCATTGACTGGAGCTTATAGAAAATTCTAATGTTAAAAAAAACAACATTTGAAGAATATTTAGAAAGGGCAAGTGATAAAATAATCTGGTTATAAAAGGAAGTTTTCTTATTATTTAGTTCTCAAAATTCAAAACCCAATGTGAACCCCTCATGAGTTCAATAATTTCCAAGGAAACTGAGGCTTTTAACGTTCTTGTTCCATTGTAGATAATTTCCTTCTCATAGGAAACCTCTAACAGCAGTTGGGATGGAAATAAAAATAGTCCGAAGAGATAGTGGGAGAAATAAAAAAAGGAATATAATTTAGAGACAAGATAGATCCCCTAGGAGATTGAGAGTTTTGTAAACAAGCCTTCTCTAGATGGAGATTGAACGTGTCTTTGCGTCTCTTGGGCCCAGCACAGAGTGTGGACATGTGAGCTGCTGGGCCTGTCTTCACTGGGTGGAAGGGTGGCTGAGAGGTGAAGTGGAGGAGAGGGGAAAGGAGGTGGAGTGCAAAGAGCCTGCTCAGGGGGAGCTAAACGGACAGGTGTTCATTGCCTGTGCCGAAGGGCAGAATGAGAAAAGAAAGGAAAGTCAGGAAAGAGAGAAAAAGCTGGAATGACAATCTCCTCTCCTACTTTCAGTTTCACTCTTTTGGTTCTTTATTTAGGAATAGCAGCAAGGGAGAAATATCAGGAGTAGAGATTGCTAGGAGGAACTGAAGGCAAATGTGGGAGATAATTGATTCCTCGTCCTTCTCTCTCTGGTTCTCCATTGCCTCTTCCCATGTGTGTCTGTTTTTACGTCTCTCTCACTACACCATAAGCAACTTGAGGGCACACAATCTGTTTTACTCCTTTTGTATCCGCCCTGGATGTAGATGGGGATTGGTTCATTGGGTGCATAATCAACTGAATTGGCAAGAACTGTTGATATCTGCTGGTGGGTACGTCCACATAAAGAAACTCCACATCTCCATGCTGGTGAGACACTTGATTCTTTCTCCTCTCTCTTTCCATTGGAAATATACACAATAAGAATCAGAACATGGAATGAAGGGGGAGAATTTTTGTACTTCCACTCTTGATGTTTCTAAAAATTATTGGAATAATTTAATAAAAAATAATATACTACAACATTTGTCAACTCTGTTCTTGTGGGGGTTAGAGGGGAAGCAGATCTCTGAGTGAGACAAAAGTCACTTGGGAAAATGTACTAGTGTTCCACTGTGATCTCCTAGTTCTCGGATTAAGTCACTCCATGACTATAAGGTAATTCAGTTTTATCTAGCCGTAAAGACTCAGCTATTACAGGTCATTCGATGTGAGCGATAGGTAAAATCATGGCTAGGGGAATGGCTGAAACATTTGAAAAACAGAATATACAGGGTATGAGCTTCAGTTAAAGGCTATGATGAGAGAAAGAGGGTAAGGTCAAGAGGTAGAAGAAGAAGAAGAGCAAAAAGAATCATGCGGTAGAGGATAACAGAACTGCATTGCTATTAACTTTCATATGTGTGATTGGTCAAGGCTACACTTCTTTATTCTGAGGTTAGAAAATGTGTTTAAGACCACAAAATTTGCAAGTTAGCCTTTGAGTCATGGGAAAGTGTATCACTTAATTCTTTGAAGGAATAATTTCTAGCTTTTTGTGGGTCATAGAGTTCTTAATAATCTGATGAAAGTTAATGGATGCTTTCTTCAGAAAAAATGCACAAATATTTCCCACATTTTCAGTCAATTTCAAGGATTCACAGATACCTGCAGTCTTGCCATCCACTATGTAGGACGTCTCTTGGTAGAGAAATTATCAGTGTTCCTTACATCTTGTCCTAGACTTGCCATTTACCCCTGAGCAGATGGGATACAAAGGCTCGCTGTCTGTGGATATGGGTTATCTGGTTTCTCTGCTCTATATTTTTGGTGCAAACAGTTGGATTTCCAGAAATGGGAACTACTATTAATAGCAAATGTTTGGCTGTGGCAATCTGAAATAGTTTTCTCAAAATGCTCTGTGGACAACATAAGTGAAGGAACAAACCCAAACACAAACAAATGGTTTACATGAGTCTGTCAAGGGATATGTGGGGGTTAGTGGTAAAGGGAGGGGACACAAGAGGACATACGCCAGAGCTGTCTCAGAGCCAGCATGTGGTAGTGTTACTCTGTGATGGTGCACATCTGCTTTCAAGCTGTGATATGCTTCAGACTACAGAAATTAGGTCTCAAAAAAGATAAGGAATGGCAAATAGAATTCATCTTCCTGCCAACTCTAGTAGATTATATGGAAGTGTGTTACACTGATGCCCCTCAAGGGATCACTCCTCCTGGTATTTACACCTCTTCGTAGCTACCTCCCCTTGAATCTAGGCTGCTCCTCGAATTTGTTTTAACCAGTAGAACATGGCAGAAGTGGGATGGTGCCAATTCTGACTGGAGTCTTAAGAAAGTCTGTTGGTGTCTGCTCTTTGCTCTGGGGAGCCCTGAGCTGCCATATAAGAAGTCTGTTTGCCCTGACAGATTGATCATGTGAAAAGGGAGAGACCCTGGGACTCCATGAAGGATAACCAAGGAACCCAGCCACTGGTGAGAACTGAAACTTTAAGAAAGTCCCCAGCCTTTTGATCCATCCTCATTGAAGCACCAGGCATGTAAGAGGTGAGGTCATTTTGGATGTTCCAGTCATAGCCAAAGACATGAGGAGAGAGCAAGCCATCTCTGCTGTGCTCTATCCCATTCCTGACCAACAGCATTGTGAGAAATGATAAAAATGGTGGTTGTTTTAAGTTGCTAAGTTTGAAGAATAATTTTTATAGAGCAGCAGATTGCTAAAATGATTTTTGTTTAGAAGTGGGCAAAGCTATAACCTCAACCCCTAAAATGTGGCCTTGGTTTGGGGACCAGGCAATAAGTGAAATATAGACCTTGAGAAGATTATTTCATGGCTTCTGGAAAGATGACCCCAGCTATGTAGTGGCAGTATTAGGCACTGCAATAACATGGAAGATAGAAAAATTATATCTAATGTACTGTGGGATTATAGGAATAATTTCTAGCTTTTTCTGGCTCATAGAGTTCTTTTTAATAATCTGATGAAAGCTAAGGGATGCTTTCTTCAGAAAAAATGCACAAATATTCCCCAAATTTTCAGTCAATCTCAAGACCCCTACTGTGGGTCTTCTTGAGTAGAGTATCAAGAAGAATGTTTAAGGGCAAGAGGTTTCTTTTGACTGTGCCTAATAAGGTACAGATAGATATGAATTAAAGAAGGACCTGTTCAGATTTAAAGCAGAATTGAGAAGAAATATTTCCAACCTAGGATTTGCTGAGTATGAAAATAGTTTCGAATTCCCAGCCTCTCCAGCTATAAAATATTCTCAAAGTAAATTAAAACCTGGAGGCAGATATTACATGGCATTGCCAGGAAGACAGGGTCTTGGTGGCCCAGATCAGATCAAGGATGTGGCTGTAAGACCCTTTGTAGAAACTTCAGTGAGAGTTAAATTTGAATCTTAGAGATCCTCTAAGCTATATAATAGGGTTTCAAGAATCTTGGGGTCTTATTTTCTATATTCTCTCTACTAGACAAAAAAATTCCCAAGACTTTTAATGGCTTTTTCTCACAGTATCCCGACTTTCATGGGATATAATGAATTGAGTTATAATGTGATAAATAAGAATCCTACAAAAATTTTAAATTAATTATCTCAGCTTGGATTAGAAAGGACAGATACAGTTCAAAATAAAATTTTTGAGACCATAGACTCCCATGGTGAGGAATCAGGGTGAGAAAGCTACTAAGATGCAAACATAAAGCTTTTCTAAGGAAAAGAATGATTCAGAGGATGAAATCAAGAGTTCTAAGAGAAGACTTAAGAACATGGAGGAATTCTTCTGAAAGCAGAACTGAGCACTAATCCAAGAACATTCTCTAACTTTGGAGTTGGAGGATTTCAAAATTGCTATGGGTCAGTGATTTTTAGGATCCTCCTCTACCCCGTCTCCCTGTTATCAATGGGAGTGTCTTTTGTGGTTATCTTGTCCTTTATTACTGTAGTCTATTAGAGTGTGAGTTATGTGGCCGTTATTCTCTTCATTCACAGGTCCTTGCATTAAGAAGCACCATACCAGAGTAGCCGCACACAAGGGACCACACATTAGGAAAACCTTCTGCAAATGGACCCGAGATTTAGAAAATGAGATTTTGGATTTTGAACGGACACTCTAGCCATGATGGCAGAACACTTTGGGGGATCTTGGGAAGGAGGGATTATATTCTGCACATGAAAACAATGTAAAATTCTGTGGTCAGAGGCCAGATAATGGTAGCTCTCAAAAGTTGTCTCATAACAATTCCTGTCCTCTCAGTATGCACAAGTTGCTCTTCTCATCAAGTGATGCAGATTATTTCATATCCTTTTGAATCTGGGCTGAACTTTTGACTGATTTCAACCAGTAGAATGCAGTGGCAGTGATGTTTGGGGATGCGCTACTTCCATTTTCTCTTGGAACCTCGCTGCCCTTCTGTAATAAACCCATGTGAAACAGAGAGATCCGATGGAGAGGACTGGAGGCTCTGTAGTTTGTAGCCCCATCTGAGCTCCCAGCCACAAGCTAGAACCAACTGTCAGCCATGTGAGTGGACTTTCTTTCATATGCTTAGCTGAGTTCTCAGGTAAGTTCAGCTCAGGCTTGTTACATGGTATAGAAGAACCATCTAGCAGATCCCAGTCAACCCACAGAATTGGGAGAGATAATAAACTTAGTGTTTCAAGTCACTACATTTTGGGGTGGTTTGTTATACTCTAATAGACAAAAAAAAAAAAAAAAAAAAAAAAAGAAAGGTTGGTATAGGCTTCTTGGATTGCTGTAGAAAAGATTTTTAGGCCACCTCCAGGCTCAGTGGGAAAATGTGCTGTTTCTGATTATCAATCTCTGTGGGGCAGAAAAGGAGAGTAGAGTCCTGAATAAAATGGTACTGAAATTACAATATTACAACTTATTCTGTCCAGCTCAGAGGGAGCTATTGACAGCTTTTTGTAAGAAAGTTGTGATTTGGAAAACAAAAATTTAAAATCTTGGCTTTTCTATGTCACAAAGTTTGGATTTGTTAGTTTGTTTCTTTTTGGTACTGAGGATTATGCTTAACCCTTGAGATACATCTCTAGTCATTTTTAAATTTTTTTTATTTTGAGACAGGGTTTCATTAAGTTGCTTAGGGCTTCCCTAAGTTTCTGAGGCTGGCCTTGAATTTTCGATCCTCCTGCCTCAGTCTTCTGAGCCACTGGGATTATAGGTGTGTTCTACTGTGCCTGGCTGAATTTATTAATTTCTTAAGAAATTTAACCCAGCAAAACAAACAGAAACTCAGTGAATGGTTTAGACCAAGGGAGACCTCAAGGATAACTACTAGAATTCACTCATTTCTTTTGCTCTTTCTCCTTCTTCAAACCCAAAGCTATATGTAAATAGCTATGGAGGTTCCCAGAAACTGTTAGCATCCCTATAGATTGGTCTAGGTTTTCCTGAAAATGTCTAAGCCCAAGTCCAGTATAATATAGAAATGCTGGGTATGTCTGAAGACACCCACTTGCTCACTCATTCATTCATTTTAATTTATGTACAGTTTTCTCTATGCCAAAAGCTCTTAGAAGCTGTGATGGGAATAAATGTGGCACAGGATCTAAACAATTCATGGCCTCTATCTCCAAGGAGCTCATGTTCTAGTGTGAAAAACAGAAATGTAATCAGTCTGGACATTACATCAGGATACGAACAACACAGCAACAAACAGTGCACACATTATAATAGTAACTAGCATTTATTGTGCACTTACTATGTACCAAGTATCTCATTTAATCTTTGAATTTGTTAATTAATTTAAATTATTGTTATAATAGCTTTATTGAGATATAATTTCTATACCACAAAATTCACCCCTTTAAAGTATATGATTCAGTGGTTTGTTTCAGAACTCTTCGAGTTCATCACCAGTAATTCCAGAACATTTTCCTTACCTCCAAATGCAAATGCCTACCCATCAGTAGATGTCCCCTACTTCTCTCATCCCACTAACCCCTGGCAACCGCTAATATACTTTCTGTCTCTACAGATTTGCCTACTTAGAACATTTCCTATTAATGGAATTATTCAATATACAGCCTCTTTTGCTTGGTTTATTTTACTTAACTGTTTTCAAGGCTCAACCATAATGTAGTATATCAGAACTTTATTTATTTTTATCACCAAATAGTATTCTATCATATGAACATTCCATAATTGTTTTATTTTTTGGTTGTTGTTTGAGGGACATGTGTATTTGATTATTATGATTATTATAATGTTACTGTGAACATTTATATGCAAGCTTTTGTTTGAATAAATGTTTTCAATTCTCATGGGGATTTACCCAAAGAGTAGAATTGCTATTAACTCTGTTGAACTTTTTTAGCAACCGATAAATGGTTATTGCCTGTCTTTTGTATTTTAGCCATCCTTGTTGGTTCAAAGCTGTGTCTCAGGATTTTGATTTACAATTTACTAATACTAATGATGTCAAGCACCTTCTCATGTGCTATTGACTATCTGTGTTTTTCAAGAAATTTTATTCAAATCCTTGGCCTATATTTGAATTGTGTTGTTATTGTCTTTTTATTGAATTGTAAATGTTCCTTACCTATTCGGGATACAAATTCCTTATTAGATATATGATCTGCAAATATTTTCTTCCCTTCTGTGGTTGTCTTTTTATTTGATAGTGTTCTCTAAAACCCCCAAATCTTTAATTTTGATGAAATCCAATTTATCTGTTTTTTCTTTTGGCATTTTTGCTTTTGATTTCATATCTAAGACATCACTGCCCAATCCTGGGTTATCAATGTTTACTATTATGTTTCTTTCTAAGAGTTTTATAGCTTAGCTCCTATTATTAGGACTATAATCCATTGTGTTAATGTTTTTATATATGATGTGAGGTAGGGGTCCAACTTGTTTCTTTTGTAGGTTGATATTCTGTTGTCCTAGCACCATTTCCTTCTACCCCGTTTTAGAAGTACTAAGGATTGAACCCAGTGTGCTCTACCATTGAGCTATAGCCCATTCCCTTCTATGTTTTTTTAAAAAATTTTATACTTCTCTAAGTTGCTGAGGGTGGCCTCAAACTTGTGATCCTCCTGTCTCAGCCTCCCAAAGCAGCTGGGATTAGAGGCATATGCCACTGGGCTCCCAGCATGGTTTGATCAAAGAATATTCTTTCCCTGTTGAATTGTCTTGGCATCCTTTTACAAAGTCAATCAACCATTTAAAAAAGGTAAAGTTCTATTCCATTGACCTATGTGTTTATCCTGACATTGGTCATTCACTCTTTATAGGAGCTATACCCAGAAGGTACTATTAAAGGCTCAGGGAGTTTAAACATTTTCTTCAAAAACATACAGTCAATATGCAGTAAAGCTAAGAATGGGAACTTGAGTTCTCTGACACCAAAGCCCTAGCTAGAAAGTTAATATTCTGCTGTCATAGGAGGAATGACTCTGGCATGGGCTTATAATTAGGCAGAGAATTCCAGGATGGAAGGAATTTGAATTCAGGGAGGATACCACCTGTAGAGATGTAAGAATGAATGAAGCAAAGCCAAAACCCAGGGGACAATGGATGTGGAAAGAGGCCAAATAGTACAATTAATTAGTGCCTTTGGAAGCTCAAAAGGAGCCACCGAACTAGCCTGTGTGGGTCAGGGAAGGTTTTTTTTTTATTTTTTTTAAGAAGAACTCACATTTACCAATATCAAGAAAGTTCTGTAGAGGTTCCTCAGTGTGTTGGATGGGGTAGGGAAGCGTCTAGGAAGAAAGAGTAACACGTGAAGAGCTAATGGTACTAAAAGATGAATCATAGCCAGGGAATGGCAAGAACCCAGCTGGAACGTAGCAGAAACTTTAGGAAATAGTTGGAAACGAAACTGGAAAGTAATTTTTAGGGGGGATATTTTATAAAGGGCCTTGAATAGACTGCTGAAGGGTTTGGGTTTTCTCTTGGGAGCAACTGAGAACAGTTGTCAGTTTTATACAAGGGAGTTAGGTCTTCCGATCACTAGTAGCACAGAAGAAGATAGAATGTAGAAGAAGGAGACGAAGGCAGAAAACTTGACTAGGAGCTATTGCAGGCGAGGTGATCATGGGAGTAGGGAGAAGAGGGTGGTTCCTTAGGATGCAGGATTAATAGGACTTTGTTGAGAGAAAGAGAAGGAGGCAGAGGAGAAAAGGGAGGAGGAGGAGAATAGAGAGGAGGAGGAGAAGGGTTGTGGAGGGGAGAAAGATGGGGAATGGGAGCAGAATGGGAGAAAAGAAGAGAAAGAAAGGGAAGAAGAAAAGGAATGGACATTTTCTGAAGCATCTTTAGCATCTTTCTGTTTTCAGGTGAGACAATGCACCTAGAATGGTTAAGAAAATTACCCAAAAATCACAGAATTGCAAGTCAGTGGTTGAAACTAATTTAAAATCCTAAATTTTGTTAGTTTTGTTAGATCCTAAAGCCCCTGATCTTCTTCCACAGTGTTCTCAAAGACAACACTCATATTTGTGGTATAGGCCAGAGAGTGAGTATTGATGACACCCATTAAGAAAAAACAGGGGAAAAGAGATAGTTTTAACAGTAAAAGAACACAGAGGTACATTTGGGGGCACATGGTGTTTGAGGTAGCTGTATAATACATGATGAGAGGATCAGCTGGGTGTGATGGCACCTCCCTATATAACTCCAGCAACTCTGGAGGCCGAGGCAGGGGGATCACAAGTTTGGGAACAGCCTGGGAAATTTTGTGAGACCCTGTTTCAAAATTAAAAAAAAAAAAATTAAAAGGACTGGAGTTGTCGCTCAGAGGTTGTGGAATACTCCTACCCAGTTCCCTCTCCCCCAAATAGAAAGGAAACATGGGAGAGGCACCAGAACAAATGGTCCCTGTTTTCATGGCTATGGATATTATGACCACGCACTGAGCAAAACTCAGCAACTATTTTTCAAGAGTCTCAGTATAGCCCTCTCCAGAGGCAGAGCTATGGCAAAAAAAAAAAAAAAAAAATGATTTCTGGTGGTCCCTCCACTCCCATGGCTCCATAATTCTCCCACTTTCATATGAGACTAGCAAATAGGAACTATCTTGAAAGTTTGGTTTGTAGCCCAGAGTCTATCATTATACTTCCAAATTTATCGAGAAAATATTTGAAGCCAAACAGAGACTTTAATTTTCTTGACTTTAAAGAAAGCTTCATTCATATTCATCCAACAACTATTCATTCATCACTTGCTCGCATGCATAGTCCTGTGCTAGGTGCCATGGCAAAGCTCGGTAGAGTACAAAAGTCTCTGTCCCTGGGTTGTTTGTGATCTAGTTAAGGGGGTGGGGAAGGGGAGATGAACATACCTGTAAAGGTAAATATCAGTGGAGTGGGTAAATTAAAATGTCAATTTCCTGAGAGTTATTTCTAAGCAATTTATGGTCAAGTGTAAAAAGCTGGAGGTGTGAAAGAGAGAGAGAGAGAGAGAGAGAGAGAGAGAGAGAGGGAGAGAGAGGGAGAGAGTCAGGCAGACGTTAAGAGACAGGAAAAGACAGAGAAACCAAAACACAGAAGAGAGAGAGAATAAGAGAGGTGAATGAACTTGAAGCCAGGCTTGAGATTAGGGCTGACTTAGACAGTCCAAGATGAGGCCAAATCCCAGGAGGGAGAAAAGAGAGGTCTGAGTAGAAAAGAAGAGAGAGCTAGCTAAGGTTTGTCTTAAGAGTGGGAGTCAGTCTGAGGGAAGAGGCTGTCTCTGGAGAGGACCATCCTTGGATCCTAAGGTAGAAAGAGGAAGCGAGGGTTATAGGTCACAAGGCCCATGAATGTGGGTCACACAGCCTCTCAGATCAGCTGCATCTTAGACCTTTCATGGTCCTGATGGGGATGCCATTACCTGTGCCAAAGGAAATAGTTACCAATTTCTCTCAGCCACTGGGGAGACCCACTCTGGATATAAATCCCCATCGTAGGGCCCAGGGTGCACTCTGTTTTGTGTAGCGCCTGGATGGCCAAAGATGGGGCCTAGGGAAAGGTTTCTTAGATACCAAATAACACGTGGATGATTTATACATAAATGAGTCAGAAATATGGAGATTAAGTTTTCGCTGAGATGCACATGAATTAAGGAGAAAAGTGTTTGAGGCAATTTAAAAAGAAATGCCATGAAACTTAAAGCATATGGAAAATAATATATGGTATTGGAGAAATCTCTAAATGGATGGGGTTTGGTCTAAAGAGTCCTTGGGGCCCCTCCCCATTTTGCAAAAATCTCATCATTTGAAGGAATTAACATGACTTTAGAGACTGGGAGAAATGAGTCCAACTCTCCAGGTTTGACTGGTTCATCCCCAGTCTAATTGTTTGGATTTTAATTTTTTTTTTTTTACCTTGTTCTGCGGTTCATGTCTAAATACTCGAAGATGTTTATATTGCATACATTCAGCTTTAATTGGCCCTTAAAAGAAGGTGTTGATTAGAATCTGCTCAACATCAACAGCTAGCTCACACAACATTCTGTAATTACTGTTTATTAATTTAGTTCAAGTGGCATAGTTGAAAGCCCTGTTCAGATGGGAGAAGTAAATTGTCACTGGTATTGAATATGTAAATTATGTGCATTGTAAATTTCCATGAAGAAATGTTTAAAGTTAAATGCTGTGCACATAAACCCTTCTGGTTTTATCTAACCAGGCCCTTGGAGTGGAACCAGGTCTTCACTCAGAAAGCACATGGCACAGGCACGTCCCTGCTGGGCTGCCTGTGCCCCAGGGCGGGTGCATCTTACCTAGAGTTTGTAAAATGAGATTTTGTAATCAGGTTTTGTTGCGTGTGTTCCCTTTTTCATGAAACAAGGCAACACTAATGTGCCCCCTTTATACTTGTTCACAAAGCCCTTCCATGAAGTTCCCCAGCAAATTTTCCAAGGCTGTTTGGCAATCCGATAAATTCCCCTGCTGCTCTGAGGAAGCTTCTAGACCTTGCTGAAAACAACAGGAATTGAAGACATCTTTTCTTCAGCCAATAGTTGAAATAAGTTAACATAAGTGTGCTTTTTTTCCCTCTTCCCCTAGAGTAGCAAAGAAGATGCCAGAAATCAGAGCAAGGGCTTGTCAGGATTGTTTTGGGGTGTTCAAATCCTCTGATCTCTTCAAGTTGTCTTAAAGGTTTGGTGTAGCTCTCCTCTGGAAAGTGTGTGGCTTAACTGATTTAGATAACTTTATTCTATCAAAGATTTGCTGTATGAAGTTTGAATTAAATGAAATGTTCCTTTAAATATCAACCAAACACTTTGCTTTTTTTCTATACTAATGTTGCTTTGAGCAAGTTCCTTAAATCAATCTGTTCCCTGGATTTCTTTCCTGTAAAATGGAGAGAATAATGGTACCCACTTCATGGATTGGATGTAAAGATTCATCGAGACGATACCTGTAAAAAGCTTAAAACACAGCCTGCCCATAACGTCAGGATAATAAGTGCTAGCTACCATTTGTCTCTGTAAAAGTTTACACAGTCACAACCGGATCCCCAAAGGCTTTATACATTATTAAAATATTCCTTTTCTAGAAATTTCTGATTGGACGAATCTTAAATCCACCTCTAGTCAGAAAAGACTCTTAACCAAATTAGGGATGAAAATCAATAATTCTGGTAAGCACAAAAATTCAATTATATTTTTTTCTCCTAAGGTTGAAAAGAGTAGTTGAGGCAAAAAGTACATCTGTCTCCTCTGCCACCGAAGCCCACACATGCCCATTTGGGGGGCTTCTGTCTTTGTACAAGTTTTTCAGCCCAGATGTTGGGATGTTTTCAATTTTGCAGAATCTGACTATAAATGAACTGAAAAAAAAAAATGGCCCAACTGTTACTGGGACTAATTATGATGGTTCCAAGGAGAATGTGCATGCTTTCACTTTTCTTTTATGAAGTGTTCCTGAAGAAAGCCTTTTGATTGAAATAACCCTTTCGGAGGATAGCTGACATTTTCAGAAGTAATAATAACACTACTTCAGATTCCCAGAGAGGAAGTAACAGAAATACAAAGTGCTTTACAGATGCAGCCTTTTCACTTGCATTATCCTTCTGTCTGGCAGGTGGCAAAAATTATTCTTCCTGTTTTACAGATGCAGAAACTGAGGCACTGAGTGAGAAAAGCAGGAAGCATAAAAGTTCTAGAACAAGTCAGTGAGGGAACCAGGAAGCCTACAGCCCTCCACTAAGGACATTCTGGTCAGAAGCCCACCACTGAGGTGGCTGCCACTAAGGACAGCTCTACTCATGGGGCGGGGGTGGGGGTGGGGGGCTGCTTTTATGAATCAGATGCATTTCAGCTAAGTTTTGTGTGCATTGTTGTAAAGTAAATCTCATTTTCCCATGAACTTCTATTGAAAAATCAGAGACGCAGGTCCCGATATCCCTCCCCTAGGTAGAGATGAACATCTTTGACCTGGGAATGTTGGATGTGTGTGACCCACCTTGGACCACTTTCCACCCTATTCCTGCCTTAATAGTGTTTTGTGAAGTTGGGAAGAAAAATGATGCAGAGATGAAAGGGCACTTCCAGTGTTTTCCTGCCTTGGGAGCTCCCTCTGTACAATCTTTTTTCAGGTCCTGAGAAGTCTGGTATAGTCAGAGTTCCTCTGAGCTGATTCTTAATATCTCTGGAGTTTGGTTTTGCATCCCCTTGGGTGATGCTAAGCTCTATTCTTACAGATTGCAAATAAGTGACATCATCTTACACATGCTTTAATTTCTTAAAATATCTTGTTTATTAATCTAATTACCTATAATACATTCATTGCCTGTTGGGCACATAGGGGTTAAGAGGCAGGAAGAGGTGGATAGAGAGATGGACAGGGAGTATGCCCAAAAGAGGTGGGAATTCCCTGGGGGAGACAGAAACAAATCAACAGCAATCATTCAGGGGATACTTTGTAATGGTTTATAGCAGGGACATTTAACTCTGTCCTGTGGGGAATCTCAGAGGAAGTATTAAAGAATGAATAGGAATTAGGTGAAAAGTGGGTGGAATGTCACTCCACATGGGGGCTACAGTATGTGCAAAGGTATGGAAACTTGCAGGAGGTTGGCCTCTGGGGACCA
The DNA here is from genome assembly GCF_001458135.2 of Marmota marmota marmota. Taxonomy (NCBI): domain Eukaryota; kingdom Metazoa; phylum Chordata; class Mammalia; order Rodentia; family Sciuridae; genus Marmota; species Marmota marmota. The sequence goes on along the minus strand of NW_026000080.1, from coordinate 1,849,825 downwards.
GTGGGCACTGGGACGTACCATAGTATGGCTGTGTATGATGGACATCAAAACTGACTGTAGGTAGAGGTGGATGTGGGTGGTAGCCAGGCTCAGCGGGTTCTTTTGTGCTAAGGAAAGGTTAAGTGCTTCTTTGAAAGTCCCAAGGCATCACTGAAAGTGGCTGTGATGGGGATTTGGTCATGATCAAGTTTAAGGCTTCCTGTGCTCCAGAACCAACTGGTTCCTTCCTTTGCTACTGGAGTAAATCTGCTATATGAGTCTATTAGGGTTCTCCTGAGAAACAGTACCAAGGAGATGGCCTGTCTCTGTCTATCTCTCATCTATTGATTGATTTTTAAGATACTGACTAATGAGACCATGGAGGCTGGCAAATCCAAAATCAGCAGAGTGGGCTAGCAGACAGAAGAGCCAGTGTTGCATTCAAGTCCAAAGGTCATCTGCTGGCAGAATTTCCTCTTGATGAGGGATGGAGTGGAGTAGGGTGAGGGTGGTGTGTATGTGTGTCAGTCTTCTGTTCTATGCAGGCCTTCAACTGATTGAATAAGAACTTTACTCACATTCTGGAGGGCAATCTGTGTCACTCAGATTCCACTGATTTAAATGTTAATCTTATTCAATAACCACTTTCACAGAAACATGCAATGTTTACCACATATCTGGGCACCACAGTCCAGCCAACTGGACACATGAAGTTAACCATCACAGGAGAATATGTGTGTGTGTGTGTGTGCACGTGTGTGCATGCATGCACTCATTAAGTAATGTTTCTATATTCCTGTCTGTTTTCCATAGGACTTCATTTACTTACGCATTTTGAGAAATTACCAATTGAGGGTTGGGGATGTCTAGAATGTGTGAGGCCCTGCGTCCAATCCCACCACTGAAAACAAAATTACTAATCGAAGGCCTACTACACGTGAAGCCCTGGGGATCTAATAGTGAGCAAGACAGTGTTCTCATGGAGCATGTTGACATCATGGAAACTTCTACTAGACCAGGAGTTAGCAAACTATGGCCAATGGCCAAGTCTGGCCTATAGCCAATTTTTGTTAGTTAAGGCTTTTTGATCTTTTCCATTGTCTATAGCTGCTTACCTCCTGTGATAGCAAAGTTGAGTACTAACAACAGAGACCAAATGGCCTGAAAATCCTAAAATACTTATTATCTGGCTCTTTATAGAAGGAGGCTGATGATCCCTAAATTTGAAGATGTAGGGAAATGATAATAAGGAAATGAACAAGTAGATATACTGTACTGTCAAGTAGTCATAATTTCTTTGAAGAAAATTAAATCAGAACAGAGAAGAAAGTGATGAGGGTCCTCTTTTTGACATGGTGACTAGGGAACTCTCTGTTAAAATGGCAAAATACAACAGACACTAGTATGGCAGTATGTACAAACGTGGATGTGTAACCAATGTGATTCTGCAATCTGTACACGGCATAAAAATGGGAGTTCATAACCCACTTGAATCAAATGTATGAAATACGATACGTCCAGAGCATTGTAATGTTTTGAACAACCAATAAAAAAAATGGTATTTGACCAGGGACCATAATGAAAAGGAGCATCAGCCCTGACAACCCCTGGGGAAGCAAGTCCCAGGCAGAGGCCACAGTGAGTTCCTGGTCTGCTAAAGGATCTGGAGATTCTGGAGCGCCAGGCAGGTCACCTGGGAGTTGTTCCCCCATTGGGTACATGCCAGAGAGGCCTGTGTTTCACTGACGTTGTTGGAGTCTGGATTCTTTAAAAGTGTGGTATGACTTTATGGTTCTGAGCATTGAAGACCTCAAACTTCATAATTTTCTCATGGGTCTTTTAAACTCAGATGTGATCAAAGGCTTCCATGTCACTCTCTCCCCTCCATAGATCTTTGCACAGTTCAAAAGGCAACTTCCTTAGCTTGACAATCTAAGCTCTCAAAGGTCAGTCCCATGCCAGCCAAGCTTTCTAAAGGGCATCCCAGTGTCTTCCACACCATCCCTAGACTCTCTCCACACCAATGCCTGTTTCTCCTTTCTTCACTTGCTATTTACCTTACCTTCCCAGAGCCTCTCATCATGATGCTGTTACCTGCTTCTGCAACCCCCTCCCTCCATCTCTTGCCATCTCCACTTCTCTTCCCTTTCTTCCTCCATCTTTTCCCCATACCTCCAAGTCCCCTTCATCCATTACTTTTTGCTTGAATCCCTATTACAACACTGACTTCAGTGGGTTTAACCCTGATATATGTCTTTGTCATTCTTCTAATTCTCCCTTAGGCCTGGACAATAGGGTTGCAGGGGAATAAAGTAGTTTCTCTTTGCAGAAAGTATGAGGTCAAATAAATGACTCAATAACTTACTAGAGGCTGGTTTGTGTCAGGCTTTCTGGAAAGGCCCTAAAGAGACAGCCATGAATCAGACAATATCCTAACCTTTAGGGAGTGTAGTGGGGGAGAAAAACACATAAGCAAATGATTATGGTAAAACATAGATGCTTATAGGATGTGCATCAAAAACAGTATGTAGTTAGCTCTGCCTGGATGAATCATGAGGGGCTTCACCAAGGAGGTGATGTTGTAGTAAGGTCTTGGCAGAAGAAAGGAGGCAGAATTCTAATCAGAAGAAATAGCACATGCAAGGCTGGAAGCCAAAGGAGCTGCTTTTATCTGAGACTTGGGGAGAAGTTCCAGGTGGTGAAGTCTGGAGAAGGAGTCATGGCATTGGAGGTTAGGGAGCTAGTAAAATAGTCCTGATGTAGGTAAGCAAGCATAAAAATAGACTTTATATTTATCTTTGCCTCCCCCTCACTTAATCTAGTGTCTGTGGCAGAGTTGTAAACACTTTTGATAGTTTGTTGATTTAAACTAAGCAAGTTAAACAGATTTTACTATCTTGAGATCCAATCAAGCAGGGTATGTCCATATTCATAATGTGATACCATTTCATTTAATGATTGTGTCAAATATATATTGTCATAGTATGTTTGCATTTAGAGGTATTAACTGCATTTTTTACTCACCATATTTTCAAATGACAATGGGTTAGGGCTGAGAATGTAGCGCAGTGATAGAGAACTTGCCTACATTGCCATGCACGAGGCCCTAGGTTCAATCCTCAGCAGGGCAAAAAAAAAAAAATCAGTTTTCTCAAATTATGATGGATTTCAGAACATAACCCCGTCCTAAGTCCTGGAACATCTGTACATCACATCTTGTCATATATCACACGATTTTCTTGAGCTCATAATAGGAACAGGAATCTCTTTAATCTCCCAATCCTGGCTGTGGTTTCTTCTGTGGGACCAAAGTATTTACTATGCATAAAAAGCTTATTCTCCCTTAGAGTAAGAATTATACCCTGTGCTTGGGTAATGAGATACGCTGGAACTAGCAGACCCACCTGGCATTTTACTTTTATAGGACTCTTCCTGGATAGTAATAAAATCAGAACAAGGGCGTGTGACAAGGTTTCCTCCAGGAGGGACTGAAGAAATGGTGACTGATGATCATTCAGTGTCAGTATTTAATTACCAAATGAGGTGAGTGTGATCTGATAGCAATTTGATTTCCTGCCCCAATCCACAAGCCCAACAAGACTGTCCCACGTGTTCTTGGCAGGAAACAAGTGCCATCTTAAAGATGAGTTTGTTCTCTATTAGGTCAATGAGGAGTGAACTAAATATTTTCTACTTGGGTCTTCACATGATAAGAGCTTAGCAGCTTTGAAGGAGCTATTACAGGCAAATGCCTAAAAGAAATAGCTATTTGAAAAGTCTATAATTATGTACTTCTATAATAGTGTGTAAAGGGATCACAGTTCCCATCAAGGGTTATTGAGTAAATAGTGAGTTCTTAAGTCAGTAACTACTTATTTACATGATGGTCAGTAATGTCAGGCAAGAACACATTACTAGCTGCTGAGCAGATCTTAGTCATCCTTGTAGCGCTGCAGCATGGTGAGGTGCTGTTTTGCCATAGAGCGAAGGGATACCAATGAATTCCCCAAGGTCTCTGCTAGTGATTTAGGTTCAAAGTGAGGGCATCTCTGTTCTTTTTTCTTCTGGTAAAAGGCTCTTTTCCTTTGGGATCTGCCTTTCCCACATTCCTTGTGCCTCTGGTAGCGATGTCAATCAAATGTTCAGGCTTCCCAATCAACAAGTGATTCGAATGGCTCTTCAGAATCCTTTTGGGAATTTGACCCGATTCCTGAGAATAGAGACATCTCTCTTTTTTTTTTTTTTCTAGGAGCCCTTGCTAAAATCTGAGTAAGCTTGAAGATATTGGTGACTTTCTTTACTACCTGATGGAAATTTCTTACCCATAACTAAAGCCAATACAGAATTAAGTAGAGGTAAGAGATGTTTTGAGCCATGACTGAAGCTAGATTGCACTTTGGACTTCCCAGTTATAGGTGCAGTAGATTTCCATTTCATGTTTATGTAATTTGATTTGGATTTCATGTTGGGTTCCCTGGAGTGGAGTACACTTTTGTGTGATTTTCTTCTTCTTCTCTTTACTCTCATACCAATTGTGTGAGAATTCCTTAATGCTTCTATCAGAAGACATTGATTTCAGTATTGGACTTGTTGACACCTATCAGATTGATACCTTCTGTCAGTAGTCCCAGCAATGTTAGGATTTTGAAATACATTGATGTTAGGGGTTTAGCTCTATTTGCCTAGTGCCTCTTCCAATGGCAGCAAGAGTTGGCTGTCTGCATCTGAGTGACAATCCCAGGAGAGATATATTCCTGCCCATTCTTTTGTCTTCAATCTTTTGTTTTTATCTTTGTCAAATATATGAGGTTTCTACTTTCTTAACTTTAAATCAGATGATTAGTGCAAGGATTTATTAAATACCATTTTACTGAACTATTTAACATTTTGACACTTGGAAAAAAGAAAACACATTGTTGGGAATGATGTGCTCCTGAGTCTGATTATGGCTGAGAGGAACCACTCACCACTCAAGATGGAGCCATATGGTCAATACTCTCCTGGAAGACTAAAACCTCCAACAGGATTACATAATGCAACTTTAATTGGCATAAGTCTTTATAGCCAAAAACTAGCTTTGGTGATGAAATGAATGAAAATTGAAGATGTTGGCAAAACCCCAAAGAAGTATTCAAAAGAATGAGACACTGCAAAGTCACAAGGAAATGAGATCACCTCAAATTTAGCCTAATTTCTCTGTAGCCAAAGACATAAAGTTGAGAATTTAAGAACCAGACCAGGATCTTTTCAGAAACATTGTTGCCCTGGATGCCCCTTAGGTCTCAGGATTAACAGAGTTCAACAATCAGGGATTAGATAATACTTTTCCTAAATGTTGATTCTGGGCTTCACTGAGAATGTCATACTTTCATTCTACTTAGCATTTGTTTCAGGGTTTCTTAGCAACCACCATTATTTCCACACTTAGAATGGGCTAGGAATGGCTACACATCTCTTAATCATGCTCCAGATGTGGAAAATCTTAATTAGTAGAGTGAGAAAGGTAGCTAAGAACAGGAGAGAGTGACGGTTTCTATAATGGGAATCAGCATTTTTAGTTGTAGGACTCAAGTGTTGTGCCTGAATAACTGATAATAAAATGTTAGAAGAAAGGACAGTAGATGACACAGTATGTATAAATAAATAAATAGACAGATAGATAAGTAGATAAGTAAATAAATAAATAAAATACCCAGAAGGAAGAGGAGAAACAGCCAAGGATATAAAGACAAGTTGGATAGGTTTGCTGATGTTGCTCATGTCTATCCAAGACTTATCCAAGATTCCTGTATGAGGCACTTTTCAGTCATTCAGGCATCTTGATAATTCCATGAGCTTTTTGTGGGTATGCCTCTATCTTTTTTTTTTTTTTTACAAGAATGCTATATAATTATTCTCTATGTCTACTTTAAAATGTCCTTCAATAGGAGACCAAGAATGTGATTTAGGTGATTTTATAACTATATCTCAAGCTTAATCTTTTTCACTTTTATTTGGGAATCTTAAATCATTTGGGCAGGAAATTAGATATAAAGTATGTTGAGAAATGGGACAAAGGACGACTGCTTTTATATAGTGTTGGTTCTGTTCTTATTGATTTATGAGTTTAATTTCCATCAAAATAGGAGAATAAGAAAATCTGAGACATTTCCAATGGCTTGGGAGAGGCTCAGGATTTGACTTGATTAGTAAGATCAATTAAAATTTCCTAAGGTTTTTCACCTGTGGTTAGAACTTGAGAAAAGGATGCTTTCTTGATATTTGTCTTTCTTTGCCTTCCTAAGCTTACTAAAGAGTTTTTAAACCTCTTCTGACAAATTGAAGCTTCTCTTTGCTTCTCTTGCCCCAAACTCTATTTCCTGCCATTAGCTAATCTTTCTTTGGGTCACAATGGCAAGAGAAACTGGGGAAATCTCTCCTAAGGGATATTGTGTAGCAGTCCCAAAGTCCATGGATACAATGACCATGCTTCTAGGAAAAAATACTTTCCCTTATTTTAAAGTGGATTTATAATGCTAAGATCCAGCCCATTCAGGACTTTAAAGTTCCCACCATAAATATGAGGATTTGATGTGATACACATCTTCTGTAAAAGCAAAGGGAATGGTGCTTAACTTTAACCAATTTCTGACACTTAGTCCTGAACATTCTAAAGCTCTTGCATTTTAGTGAAGATCTTCTTTCCCATTTGGTAGCTTAATACATAGTATCGTTGTATCCCACATGAGGATCATTGCAGTTCAACAGCTGGGGAAATGACAGCATCCAGTCAATATGATTATTTTGACTATCAGTTTTTTTGAGGGTGAAGTATAGAAATGTCATCCATTCTCATCCTAATGGGGTTACTTCCATTCCTTGAGGGGTTATCACCTAGTATCGGAGAGATCTCAATCTTGAAGACTATGGGATGTAGAGTAATTAGGCTTCAATGTCTTCTGGAGTTTTTTTTTTTTTTTTTTTTTAACTGTGTAAAAAAAAATGCCTCTTTCCAGATGTAGAACTGAAGTATCTGTTGCTTCTGATGTTGCTGTCAGAGGCCATTGGGGAGCAAAGTATCAAACACAATGGCTCCTTTGAATTCCTTTGCAAGAGGCAGAACATTCCCAGCCTCAAGATTCCGGTCCTTCTTGCCTTAGTGTGGAAAAAAGCAAATCCCCTCCAACTTGAAGAAAGAGTCTTCCTTCTCCCCACCCTGCACCCCTGACCTCTGAACTCAACCGAGTTCTGCTATTTCTGAGGAAATGGTTTGCCTCAGCAGTGTGGCACATCAGAGGTGAAAGAGGGGGAGACTAGAGGAATTTGAGCCTGTTTTCACAATTCCAGTTAGGATGCTGGAGAAAATTTCTGTGACATTTAAACTGCTAGTTACTTTATTAGATTTTCATTTCTAAAGCAGAACTAAATAAGTGCAGTCAGTGACTCTGGCCAGAACATGTGCATGTATGGGTTCATTAGGCGCTTTTCTCCCCTTCACCCAAAAACTCCAAATGCTGGACTTGAATGGAAACAGAATAGCAATTTCTCATTTTGGTCCCAAATGCATTTGAGCATATTTTAAATAAGAAATCACAAACTTTGAACTAAATAAAAAATAGACTGCTGAATCATTGTTGTTCCTTTCTTGGATGTTGGTTTTCCTTAAAATAATAATAATAATAATAATAATAATAATAATAATAATAATAAGAAGAAGAAGAAGAAGGCTGGATTTCTGTAGTCTCAGACCTATACAGTTTTTACAGCAATCCTACTGCTATGGGTCACTGACCACAAAGCCGGCCAAATCAGAAATAATAAATGTCCCTCATCCTTCAGGCCTCCTTCTCCTCCTTGCCTTGATCTTTCCTAAATGGTAATTTAACTTAGGGCACATAGAAATTCCAGTGAGAAAACATGGATGGGGATAGCAGGTTGGAGCCTTTCTTGTGGTTTTTGGTTGTTTTGGTAGTATCTGTTTTGGGGAAGGGGCTGTGTATATTCAATGTGGAATTGCTCTCAGGGTCTATTATTATCTTTGAAATTAGATTCTTCTCAATTATCCAGGAGCTGAATACCCAGCTTGCAGACTATCTGGGTATTTTGTTTCTTCCCTTTCCTCTCTCTGGCTGCCAGTGTTTTGACAATTTCTTCACTCTGCTGACATGCACAAGATTGACCATAAAAGGAGAAAGGAAACACCCAATCAGTTTTGTTTGTTAATTGCTCTGGTACAATTTGTTCAGAAAGAAGCTAATATAGAGACCCAACTGAAGTTTGAAGATTATCTGTGAGTTGAATCTATCCATACTATTTCTAAGCCTCATTTGTACAGATAATCGAGGGTTGGCAGAACTTCAGAGAAGTATCTCTTAAGGGAGATCAAACATTTTCTCAAAACCCAACTCCCTCTGAAATGGCACATTTTTTCATTCCCATGGGAAAGTCATTGCTTAGAGAAGAGAAGAGACAGAGGTGCTGAGAGGAAGAGAGAATTCCCCGGGTCTGAGTTACCTTTGATGGGAGAGGCTCAGCAATGAGTGGGTAAGTTGGCAATTTGTTCTGGATCCAGACATGTACACAGGCACGTGTGCGCATGTGTGCAGGCCTGTGTGTAATATTCAAATCCACCTGAAGGCAGTTTGCCAGGGAAGGAGTTGGGAGGTCGGTGCCTGTGAGCCACAGCTATCCTAGTGAGAAAGTGAGAGGGTTCCCCAGCTCCTGGCTCCTTACACCCTTTCTGGTTCAGAGGCTGCTCTTCCACCTCCGACCACCCAATGGCGTGAAACTAATAATTAACCCTTTGGCACCAGCGCTGCAGATTTTTCTCCACTAATTGGTAATGTGAAACCCACTAGTGATTGGTGTGGGGATATGGACTCCATATGTCAGAAGGTTAATGAAAAATTAAGTATTGTATTTTTCTGGGGGTGGGGGGGATTAAAATTTTTAGGATGGGTGATGTCTTTTTCTCTGTCTGCTGGTAAGATTGAGCATCAGGATGTTGGCCTCCTGGAGCTGGCCTGTCCTCCACAAGTCTGGTTGGGTTTTATCTGGAAGGTCAGAAAACTTTTGCTACCAAATCCAAACAAGTTCCATTTAGAACTATCCTTCACAGTTCAGAAGTGAAGATGGCTCCTGAGGGCCATGTAAATAGTAGATTTAATTGCCCAATAATTGCAGATATTTTGCCTGCAAATATATTTGTTAATTGAAATATATATATTTTGTTTCTGTGTTTAGGCTCCTGGAATGGATAAGAGGGAAATTTATTAGAGAACTTTATTTGGACTCCAGGACCCCTTTTTGCAAGTGCATGCCTTATTAATAGGTCTTTGTTCTTGCTGTAACCCTCAGACAAGTATTCTGAGAGACATACTCATTTTCTTCTAAGTCCTATCAGCATAGTAATCACTCTTGGCTGAAAACCAGCTGCCATTTGCATGTTTAATAATAAAAATATAACACCAATACCATATTCAAAACTATATTTTTCCTTTTAGTGGAAGACTTCAAGAATAACCTGGTTCCCTATGTCTACCACAAATGCTTTTTACCAAGGGGTTGAAGTCTTTAAAATAGGAAGATAATGCTAAAACAATTTGATTACTCTTTCCTTCTCCTATCAGTCACAAACCATCTCTCTTAATTATGGTGTAAGGACATTTACATAACCAGGGAGAGGGTCCTTTAACTACATTGCTATTATGCTTGGCACTTGTGTGAAAGGATATTATATTCATGTGCATTAGAGATTGCTTATAAAAGATCAAGACAATAATAGCCGATCAGACGATAAAGGTCTCTTTTCTCCTCCCAGACAGGCTGTCTCTGACAGAAGAATACAGTTCATCAAAAGTGTCTGCAGGTTGTCAAACTCAGGGAGGTTTGGGGACCCTCTGCGGTTCTCATGGTCAACAAGAAGATTTTCTGTCGGGCTCCTCCATCACTCACCCTGAGGAAATAATCACTCACTACATTCTGCATGTTCTCATGATGGAGCTCTCCATTTGAGAGAAAAGAGCCATTTTATCAAAGGACAATATAGCCCTTCTCTGGGTCCACGTAGCTTCCATTATCAGACCATAATAAATCATATTTATGTTCTCAGTTAATAAGACTGATTACAACGCAGGTTCCAGACGTGGGAAAAGCAAAGCAGGTGAAAAGATGTTTTAATGAAAATATGATAAGAAAACAGCTTCTTGTGAACATTTTGTGCTATTATTTGTAATGATTACAGACAATTTTTGATGCATCTTCTTTAGCAATGGTTTAAGCTGCATAAATTGGCTCACTGGTAGATAAGTAAAAATGATAAGAGAAAAATCATGAAATAGTCTTATGTTGTCTAGAATCATTATGTATATAACAAGTGCAAAATGGGTTTAATGTATATGCTGGGGATGGAGGGAAACAGATTTCTCAGAGAAGCATGCTTTGGGTATTATTCAAAATGATTTAGAAATTTTCTCCTCATCTTGCTTACTAAAGGTGTGTGCTCCCTCAAATTGGGGAGTATTAATCACAAATTTCATTTTTGCAAATGAATCTATAACTCTACCTCCTTTATTCATTCTCAAAGTTGTTCTTTTTTCCTGTCTGTCCCTGACCTCTGCCACTCCTTGGACCTTGGTACAAAGAGACAAAGAGATACATGTTTCTCACTCCTTGTCTGTGCACAACTCCCACTAGTGCTGAGAAGAGTTAAGTGCCTGCTTCGGAAGACAACAGACCCCAAAGTTGAGTATTGAAAGCCACCTTATTAAAAAGGTCTGGACGTTTTTAGCTTCACTGAGTTCAATTACATTAAAGTACCAACTTTCTAAATTAGTACACAAAAGAAAAAAAATCAGATAAAATATTGAAAGTGCTTCAGCCATTAACTGTGTAATACAGAGGAGCATGTGAAGGCTGAGGGCTCGGGATGTGCAGTACAGATTGTTCGTTCATATTAATTTACCATTTTGATGGTGTAACAAATAACAATTCCAGGTTAGCATGCAACACTTAGAGTACTTCTTTGCACTGCCCGTTTATGGCCTGCTGAGAATTTTGTTACTCTTGGTTTTTGTTTTCTAAAGGGCTACAAAGCTTGTGCACTCTGTATTCTGATAGTGGTATTCCGAAATTTGAATTTACACAATTCAGATTCAGCAAGTGATTGGGGTATTTTAGTTATTTTGGGTGGGGTTGGGGGAGGCAGTTGGCCTCTTTCTCATGTATATGCTTAGGTCTCACAGCATGCATATATGAAGGGTTCTGCTTGTGGAATACCCATTGCTATAAACTGAGAAAAGAGAACATTCTCCATAGTGAATTTTCATGGCTAGACTGCTGGAAAGGCACACTACTGACAGAATTGCAGACTTTTCTTACTGAAAGAAAACAACATTCAGTGTTTCCAAGAAGGAACTTTAGTTCAGACATGCTTGGAATCTACTTTTTCTAAGGTAGTTTTTGCTAATGTTAGAAGTTGGGAGAGTTGATAAAGTCAGTAAGGTCTAAGAGATTCACCTCACAAGTTGATCAAAACACCCATGAGGAAAATTTATGAATTTAATTGATAAGGGTGGGCATGTACATATGGGTGTATGTGTGCGCCTGTGCAGTGGGTGCAGGGGTCCATGTTTTTTAGGCTACCTCTCTGTTTCCTGAAATTCAAAGCCGATTGAGATGGAGTTCCTTCCTCCTAGATCACTGCTTTCTCTGTTGCCAATTTCTTTGTTCTATTTTAACATAAATGGAGGAGGGAAAGAGCAATTGGTCCCTTGTCATTCACATTGTCTGAGTTCCACAAAAATGACTGCCAAGACTTCTGCTGCATCTTTCTCCGATTTTAGCCCTCACTCCATTTTTCTTTTCCTAGGCTGACCAAAAAATATTGCCTGCAAAGAGAATTCCAGAATGCCACTATGTATCTAATATCTACGAGGAGTTTTGTTTTAGCGTTACTGGACTTAACCACAGAAGACTTTGACATTGATAAAGAATCTGTCAAGTCTAGCCTGATCAGTGCACTGAAATCACTCATGACAGGGAAGACACCAACTACCCTCCGTCCCCAAAGCAGTGGTAGATTAGGGAAAAATGATTAGCGGCTTCCTGGTTGTGAAGCCGTTTCATGTTAGACCATATACTGAGCCAAATGTGTTTTACTTGTCACACTCCATTAGCATGTGTGAAACAGTTGGGGAAATGGCCATATGATTAGACAGAAGGAAACCTGGATTCTTCACATTGGGACTTGTTACCACTGAATAATGTCGTTGCAGGAGGGATTGGTTTGGATTTCGTTAATTTCTTGTGTGTTAGAAAATAAGTGGCATTTGTGGATAAAATCTACTAAGGTTGACCACAAACAGTTCCTGTAAATCTAGCCCATTTTAAGCATTTTAAAAAATAAGCCCTGGTGAAATCCACAATTTTATTGGCAAAAGCTTTCATTGATATTTGACTCAGAAAATTCCCTCCCTTGATCCCCCTGTAGGAACTTGTAGATTACATTTTCCCAGGGCCTCAATTGTCTTTCTGTGGCTGAGAAGCAAGCAGAGGATTGGTTTCAGATGAGGATTGACCGGCAGGAGGAGTTCTCACCTGAACAGGATCCATATCCAGGTGTAGATAGTTTACATTTAAAAGATTTTGTTGTTGTTTTGCTGGTTTCGGTTGTTTGCTTCTAGGGAGAATGTCAGTGCCAAGAGAGCTTTAAGGAGGAGAAGACAAGGAGGACTTGGGTAGGAAGGAAATTCCAATGATGCTTAAAGCTCCCTGACCTCTGTACTGTAAGGGAAAGGACAGAGGAGGCCGCCTTTTCCTCCTGGGGGCAATCTGTTGAAAACCCACACTGAGTGAAAGAAAATCTATTATGGAGAGAAAGATAGCTTTCTTGAAGACTAGGCAGTCTAATTACATATGTATGAGCGTTACAACTCCTTAGAATGAGATCTTGTCCCACATATGATTGGGGAATTATTAAATGTTGACTATTAAATATTTTAGTTAGTTTCACACTGTGTTTATTTCTCCAGAATGATGAATATGCAGATTTAAAATGGAATTTCTTCGTTCCCAAGAAAATGATGAAGCCAAGTCCTTGACGACGTCTAGCTTTTACAGATGGGCCCTCTGCTAGGGTGACTCACCACAGCAGGCAGCCGCATGTGTCAAGAAAAACCACATCGCCTCCCACCTCCGAGAAAGGGGGCCTGTGTGGATGGGGAAACTGCACCAGATCTGGTGATGGTCCCTGGGTGCTGGTGCAGCACTGTGACCTGATTGAGTCATGGGTAACAGTTCTCCAGCTCCAAACCTAAGCAGGGGCAGCAAACAGACGAGACTGCCAACAAAGGGCAAGAACAAAAGGGGCATGGGATAGAGGTTTCCGCCCCTAGACAGACCAGCATGGTGGGCAGTAATTAGTCTAAAACACCCACTGCTGTTTTTCTTGAGCGTGTTCAGCTTGTCTGGCTGCTAAAGCTTCAGAGTTGGTCCAGGAATTCAATGCAGCCCTCCCTAGTGACTACACAGAACGTGTTTGCTGTGTTGAAGGCCAGCCCAGGACTAATTTTGAAAAGTAAATCTGGGAAACAGCTTAATTTCATTTCCCTAGAGATTTTTCCTGGGACAGAGTGAGAAGGGAACACAAGTTGAACAAAACAGCAGTTAAAGGCAGAGGGCTACTTTGAGGAAAAGTCTCCTACCTCATCCTTGTTCCCCAATTTCTGTCCTATGAAGGACGTTGAATGGATTTTTCAGTAAACACTAGTGATTTTTGATGCTACACTGCAATGTTTTACAACCCCTGTGATGCTGGTATGAACTGTAGTCTTTAAAGTGTCTTCTTCAACACCAAGGAAAAAGGCACCGTCAACCGTACACAAGCGACTTTTGCTTTGTGATCCCATTGGAGTTTACGGAGCACTTACTGTATACCAGGTACCATGACTCAGAGTTGGGTCCCCCCATTCCTGTGCTCTTCCTGTGATGCACTCTCTTCCTCAGAAGGACTGAAAGAGTTAGTGAACCAAAGTCAGTACTTTTGACTTTGGGATTCTCAAGTCGAAAATGGCTATTTTGGCAAAAACTCTACAATATGAATATAAACGAAAGGCGTACTTACTTTCCTAGAGGAGTCAATATAGAGTGGTGTATACTGTGAGAGCTCAGACTCTGGAGTTACATGTTCTGGTTGAAACAAATACTGGCTTTATTGCTTTCTGGTTCGTTTGTTCTGAAGCAAGTTACTGTCTAAGTCTCAATTTCCTCATGTATAAAATGGTCATAATAATTTGACTTATTTTCTTAGCATTGTTGTGAGGATTACATGCATGTGAACAGTTGGCACAAGGAAAGCCAGATGAAGACATGGACCCTCAGGGCAGCTGTCTAGGATCAACGTTTAAGGGATGCCAAACACCTAGAAATAAATTACAAAAATGGTACCGGTAACCTAGGTTTGTATACATGATCCTGATGTATCTGGCCAGATGGAGTTGACCTCGTTCTACAGAGGACAGTGCCCTTCAGAGGAGAAAACAACAACAAAAAACCCTGATTGGCTAGCATTGTTGGTCCAAATAGGTCCTGCCACCACCTGCCCTAAGACCAGCACTTACAGCTAGCTGCAAATCCAAGATCCAGTGATGCTTGGCTTACAGGTGCCTTCTGGAGAATTATACTTTTCTCTAAATTAGAGTCCTGATACCAGGCTTCCCAAGCAGTTGTCTCTGTAAAGAGTCATAAAAGAAAACCAGAATGAACACACGGGAAACATGCCGTCCATCTGAAAGTCAAAGAAATTAGATTTTTAAGCAAAATTTGAACAAGATTTTACAACTCTATCAATATAAGTTATCTCTACGCTTTGAAAGGAATACTCTTCAGTTAGGAGAGTAAAAATCAGTGAAATGGAAGGCAATTCTAATTAAGTTAAAACGTTTCAGTGCCTGAAATGATTCTCTTTTGTTTTGAACATCAGGAAAGAGGTATATAAATTATATTAGTAGAAAATCAGTTTGTCTCCCCCTCAGCAAGTGACGATTGGTCAATGGGATATCGGCTGGTAATGACACAAATTGTGATCCCACTGTAGCCCAGGTCCTGTTGTCCTGATCACAGCATCTATACAGAGTAGCTCTCAATAAGCATTCGCCATTAGAGTCTAAGCATTTGCAGGCAGCGTAACCTATTTTAAAGCATCTGATTATGAACTCCTGAGAAAATGTTGCTCGGAACTTCAGGACTTCATATCCGTAACAGAAAGACAAAGGAAGAAATGGCTGTTTGAGCTGTGATTCTTGGAACTTCCTGGCTGGCCTGGCCTCTGCAGCCCCATCTCTCTTTCTCCTACTCATTCTGTGTCCTTCCTTTTCTCCTTCTGTCTCTCTTCATGCTGTTTGCACCTGACCCAGTGCCTGGTACATGGCCTCAGGTGTGCTAACTTTTGTTTTCTTTCCTGTCTTCTTCACCTCTCTATCTTCTACTCAGGACACTGGTCAATACGCTTCTGAATAGTGAATGGTTCAAGAAAATGGTCTCTCTTCCCTGAATCTGCACGTGAACCCCCTTGGTGGTGGTTTTATCTAGCTGTTTCATATGAGTAAGGTGAGCGTTGTTGGCAGAATAGTGACCCTGGGGGTCAGGAAGAGGGGTTCCAGATCCCTGCCTGCCTTAGCCAGATCTTCACATGGGTGTGAGGATGAAATGCATTTCATAGGCAGATCTCCTGGACAACAGAATCTCTAGAACCAAAACAAGGGGACTGAATTGGATCCATAGTTTAAAAGTTTTTGAAAGAGTAAAACCCTTTTCTACAGACAGCATTTCATTTAAAATGCCAATAGTAGATCAGATTTGGCAGGAGAGATTCTAGAAGGAGACCTGGAACTCTGAGTTCACCTGTTCAGCTTCTTATGACCTATCCTCCCCCCCACCCTCCCCCTCTCCCAGCTCTCTGATGGGACTAGATGATCTCCAAGATGCACTTTGATCCAAGGTGACTCTAATAGGGAGCAAACTACCTGAGAGTGGACACTGAGCCTTATTTCTTCCCATTCCTACTCCCTTTCCTGCCCTCCAGTGCTTAGGAGAATACTAGATATATGTAAGCAGTTCATATTTATTTACTTCAGTCAACTTTTGGGTGACTAGAAAATAATAAGAAAAGTATTACTGTGTGTGGTTACACAGATTTAGCCTATTTGACCAGTATTTCCAAGCTTGTTCAAGGGTTTTTACTATGAAATGATAAAAACCGGGGAACAATTTCCTAGGAAAGTGACAACTTTTATTCCAGGGTGTTTTGAGCATTGCACTAGGAGGAGATTTTTGGTTCAGGTGGTTCTTGGTTTTCCCTTCTCCAGTACTGGCACCAAAAGGGTCTCTCAGGATTTTTCTGGGCAACATGACTCTATCTCCTTCCTGAGCCCTGGCTCTTGTTTATTGGTCTAGGAGTGGACAATGACCGCAAACAAGACCAAACAAAATCTTGCCCTGGGGATTTCTAAATTGGAATCAAGAGAAGATGATCTGTCTCTGAGAGTGGCAGTCCCTGGATGCTGTACTCAGGAGCTTTCTAAGCCATGTAACCTACTGGGCAAAGGCAGTAGGTCTGGGGGAGAAGACAAGTGTCTGAGGGATATTCCCCTCAAAGACGAATGTCTGAGAGTCATGGTGGTATCTGAGCTCTAATCTCAAGTTGCTTCTCTGTCCCTGCCCTGATTTCTAATTATTGTCCAATATCTTTCTAATTCCCTGTTTGACCTAAACTAGTTTGATTAAAGTCTCTGTCATTCAACCAAAGGAATCTAGACTAACACAAGAGTCTCTGGTTTTCTAAAACTTTTTTCCTTTTTCTTACTTGATATCATATTTTTTTTTAATCATGTTATCATTGAGAATATTCCCATACCTTCTCCTCCATGCCTCTATTTGAAACCCCAAATCATTTTCCATGCCCAGGAGTTTCATCTCCACTAGAAAAGCCTTGAACACCCAGACTAGCTGTGGGTGGCTGCTTACTGAGAGACTGGGGCCTCTCCTTGTTGGCATGATGTCCTTCAGTAGCCTCTCAATACTTAGGAACGGCATGGTAATCCCCTGTTCCTTTCCTACCCTAGGATGTACCTTCCTTAATGTACAGTTTCTCCATTTCCTATGCCAAACACAACACCTGGGACATTGTAGGCAATGTCCAATTTTTTACTTTGTTTCTAGCAAAATGCCTTGCTAAGGTATTGAAAGGTCTCCTTCAGGAAAAGGTCATACCTTCTATCACTGGTGCTAGAAAAGTGTCCTTGCTGTCACAAGAGTAATACTGCCTCCCTGAAAGGGCAGAGGGGAATCACTTGGGAGTCTCCCGTAGGTGGCTAACATGCCTTTGCATCACTGAAGGTGACTCAAGGGAACTCAGTCTACCATAGGAGAAAGATAAGTAAGGAGCTCCAACATCTAAAAAAGGGGTTGAATAACTTGGGTTTGACAGTTTCTGGAGAAAAACAAAGCAACTGAACTGCAAAGGCGGAGCCTAAGAAGGAAGGGAGAAGGTGGTTCTGGACTCCTGAGGCAGTAGACTCTAGAAACCAAGACCGGCCCAGTGCCTCTAAGGCTAACGAGTACCCAAATATGCAAGAGGAGAGAGCTGGGTACCAGGGACTGCACAGCAGGCAGAGAAGTGGGGTAGTCTGGGTTGTGCAGTCAGCACTAAGGACTGAGGAAATGGTGCTGCCCTTCCTGGGAGAAGCCTGATGGTCCTGTGCAGGAATCTGGACCTGGGAGACACTGTTCCTAGAGAATCGGTTCCCCTCCCTGTCTGACTCTGTAATAATCGCTTCTCAGCTGCAGCAACACATTGCAAGGAAAAATGGAGGAAGGGTGGTTTGGGCAAGCTTCCAAACTTCCTGGTCCGGCTATGCATGAAAATCTAGGTTTTCCTGGATGGTTGATCACGGAGCAAGGAGTTGTGAGAAAGAGACACTGGAACATCCTATTAATAAGGAGCTTCTGGCAATTAATTAAAAAAAGTAAAAGTACCATGACCAAATTTTGTATTCCAATTTTGACAGATAATACTGGCTACATGTTGAGTAAACAAATGTGTGTGGGGCCCACCCTGTTGTACTGTGTCATGAAATTTCAATATGTCAAGGGGCCCCCACTGGTCTGATACAGGATGGAAATGCCCGATGTTTATCTGGGTTTTGAACCTCACAACAATCCTGTTCAGATAAGCAGGGACTTTAGCGCTATCTCATTTTACAGGTGAGGAGGTCATTGCTAAGAGAGACGGAGCGACTCACCATGGCTGGAAGGACAGCTAATGGCAGAGTGCTTTCCACCACCATGTTGGGGTATCCCCTGAGGCAGCTGTGGACACCCTGGAATCTGGAGAACAGGGAGGCCCTGTACAACAGTGGAGAGAGAGCACTTGGCCCCTGGTCAAGCTTTCTGGCTTCTGGTTCTACCCAGCAGCTGGCTGGGAAATGGCAGGCAAAGCCCTTTTTAAGGCTTCTTTAGGCTTTATTTTTTGTCATTTTGGAGGAGAAGCCAAAAGACCTCAAAGGTCCTTTCTAGCATGAACATATCTTGGATTTAGGGGTACAAAGAACAGAAACAGCTCCTGGGTATGTGGCGGGGGAGGTTGCCAGCTGTCCTCCACGATCTAGTTCTCCCTTTATTTTTTCAAAATGAGTCTTCAATTTTTAGAAGAGTTTCAGATTTATAGAAAAGATAGGAGAGTTCCCATATGTACCATGGTTCAATTGCTTCTATTATTAATACCTTATGCTGGTACAGAACATTTGCCACAATTAATAAACCAGTTTTGATATGTTGTTATTAATTTTTTTGTGGTGGTTGTTTTTCTAGGATTCCATTCAGGAAGCCATATTTTGTTTATTAGTCTTGTCTCCTAGAGCCACTTGGCTGTGACGGTTTCCCAGACTTTCCTGGCATTTGATGACAGTTTTGAGGAGAGCTGGTCAGGTATTTTAGTGTGTCCCTCAACTGGGATTTGTATGATGTTTTTGTCATGGTTAGACTGAAGTCATGTGTTTTGGAAAAGAGAACCACAGACCTCATCACATCACATCAAGGGATCCATACCGTCAATATGAATTATCACCACTGATGTTAACCTTGATTACCTGACTGGAGGTAAGTGTTTGTCAGGATTCTCCATTGTAAAGTTACTTTTTTTTCATCTTTTCCTTAGTGTTCTTTTTGAAAGAAAGTCACTATATGTAGCCCACACTTAAGGAGTCAGAAATTATGCTCTCTCTTCTTAAGGGTGGAGAACCTAAATAAATTATTTGGAAATTACGGAAGATTTGTTTGGTCTCCCCTATTTAGTCATTTATTTAATCATTTACTTTTATCTTGTGGACTCATGGATACCTGTTTTATACTTTAGGTTATAAACCAATACTGTGTTCATTTTGTTGCCCCCTTCTTAAAAAGTAATAATCCTCCAAGTTTTAGCTGGACAAATGGCTATTGTGACAAAGGGCACATTTCCCAAAGTCCCTTGCATTAGATGTGGCCATGTAGTTAAGTTCTAACCAACGGGATGTGAGCAACAGCTATTCGTACAGGTGGTTTCTTCTTATCTGCATGGTAAAACATCTTAGGTTAGAGCATCTGCAACAAGAAGATGACCTTGGGAGTGCAGGCCACAGATGGTGGTGGTGGTGGTGCACCAAGGTGAGAGCTTTGGGCCTCGACCCTGTGGAGCTCTGGAGGAACGCTGGAGAGTGTAACTGTATGCTACCTGAGATAGAAAAACATTTCTATCTTGCCCAAGCCTCATAATTTGGAGGTTTCTGCTATTCACAGAAGTTGATCCTAACTAAGACAGTATGCATATAGCATATGTACCTTTGCAAGTGTGTGTGTGTGTGTGTGTGTGTGTGTGTAAGAGATGGCTTCAGGGAATGATTTTTTTTTTTAAAGAAAACATACTGGGATATTCTAATTAGTTTTTTTTAGAGAAGTAAGTTTTCATTATATTATTACATTTTAAAAATGTATTAAGGATGCAGCCCTGGGTAGTAGGGCGTTGTTTGCTAGCTATTTGATTCTCTACCTAAGATTGGTTCTTTTGTCACAAAGAAAAGTTTCAACCATTATCTTTGGAGCAAACTGTGAGGGAACTGAAAGGTATTTGCAGATGATGCAGTGTGTTCTACTTGGTCATTTAAATTGGCTGAATGTTTTGCTGAGTTCTGAAAGAAAGAGGAATAATGGTTTTCTGATAAGGATTTAGTTAGAGAAGTGTGCTGCTATTCCCCGACCTGGGGTTAAGCTTGTACATGGAGGAACTCTATGGATTTTGAGCAAGGCAGAATTGTGTTTGTCCTTAAAGTGGTGTGGTGTTCTGGACTGAATTGTTTCCATACCAAAATTCATATGTTGCAATTCTAACCTCTAGTACTTTAGAATGTAAACTGTATTTGGAGATGGGGTGTTTAAAGAGGCAATTAAGATAAAAAGAAGTTATTAGTTTGGGCCCTGATCCAATATTACTGGTGTCCTCATAAGAAGAGGAAATTAGGTCCTGACTAATGGGAGGAACAGAGTTATTTAGGGTTGCTGGAAAAAAGACTGATTGTGAGCTCTACAGCAAACACTGGGTTTGTCTTTGTGACATGTCCAGAGCCTAGCAAAGAGTTGTAGGAATGAATAAGTGCATGCTTGAAAGAAAACTAGAATGTGAGAAGTTACCATGACACTAAATGTCCGGGAGTACTTCCCAGCCCCACTTCCTGGAGGTGTCCATGCTTAGCCGAGTGTGGAAATTCAAAGAGTGGTTAGGAACATCCAAGATCATTAGCAGAGCAAAGGCATAGGGCTATAAAATAACCTGACGTCACTGTTTTAGAACTGTACTGTCTAACAGAGTAGCCACTGACATACATGGCTATTTAAATTTAACTTAATTAAGATTTAAAATTCAGTTTC
The DNA here is from genome assembly GCF_001458135.2 of Marmota marmota marmota. NCBI lineage: Eukaryota > Metazoa > Chordata > Mammalia > Rodentia > Sciuridae > Marmota > Marmota marmota. The sequence continues at coordinate 1,828,909 of NW_026000080.1, read as the reverse complement.
TTAGTCACACTAACTACATTGCAAGTGCCAATGACCACATATAGCTAGTAGCTACCACAGATATAGGATATTCCCACCACTGCAGAAAGCTGTTGGAGAGTGTCCTTTTGAGGTAGGGAGGGCATTGCAAGTTAGGAAGCGCGGAGGGGTTGGGTCTAAAAGGACTTTGTGTAGCTTGCTTAGGAACTCAGCTCAGACTTAATCTGGAAAGTGATGGGATGGGGGGGCTGTTGATAGTTCTTTTTACTTTTTTAAATTTTTTTATTGGTTCTTTTTATTTGTACATGACAATAGAATTTATTTTGACATAATTATAAAAGTGTGGGATATAATTTGTTCTAATTCAGTACCCAGTACTTCCCTTTCCCTGATTTCCCTCCACTTCCTGTTCTCTTCCACTGCTCTACTGATCTTTCTGCTATTTACTTAGACTTTTTTTTTTTTTTCAATTAGTGTCTTGTGGATGTACATGATGGTGAGACTCACTGTGGTATATTTATATATGTACACAGGAAAGTTCAGATTCATTCCACTGTCTTTCCCTAGTCATTCTTCCTCTCTTCTCTTCATTGCCCTCTGTCTTCTCCATTAATCTTTCTTCTATTCTTCTTTTCACCTAATTTTGGATTAGCTTTCACATGTCGGAGAAAATATTTGTCCTTTGACTTTTTGGGACTGGTTTATTTCACTTATCATGAAGTCTCCAATTCCATCCATTTACCAGCAAATGCTACAATGCTATTCTTCTTTATGGCTGAGAAGAATACTGTAATACTCCATTGTGTATACATACCACATTTTCCTTATCCATTCATCTGTTGAAGGGAACCTAGGTTGGCTCCATAGCTTAGCTATTGTGAATTGTGCTGCTGTGAACATCGATGTGGCTGTGTCACTTTGACAGTTATTTTTAAAAATTGTGATAAAATATGCACAAAATTTGCGATTTTAATTTTTTACAAGTATACAATTCAGTGGCATTAGGTACATTTTCATTGTGTGCACCCATCCCCACTATCCATCTCCAGAACATTTTATCTTTCCAAGTTGAAACTCTGCACCCATTAAATGAAATAACTTTCCATTCCTTCTTTCTCCAGCCCTGATAATCATGATTCTATTTTCTTTCTCTATGAATTTGGTTATTCTGTAGACCATATGAGTGAAACCATATCTGGTCTTCTGGCTTGTTTCACTTTTACTATAATGTTTTCAAGTTTCATCCATGCTATAACATATATCAAATCTCACATTTTTTGAAGGATGATGAATATTCCATTGTATATACCACATTTCTTTCTTTTTTCCCTTCTTTCCTTCCTTCCCTCCCCCTCTCCCTCCCATCGTTGCTTGTGCTGAGGATCCAACCCAGAGCCTCATACATGCTAGACAAGCCTTTACAACTTCACTACACCCCAACTCATTGACAGTTTCTTTATCCATTTACCCATTGGGTTGTTTCTACTTTTTGGATAGTGTGAATAATGCTGCCATGAATATTGATATACAAATACTTTTCTGAGTCTCTCTTTTCAATTCTTTTGAGTACATGTCCAGAAGTGGGAATACTGGATCTCGGTACTTTCATGTGATTTTTTGAGGAGTTGCCATCCTGTTTTCCACAGCAGCTTCCCTCTTTAGATTCCCACTAGCAGTGCCATGTACTTGGTAATGCTTATTATTTTTGTTTTTTGGATAATAGCCATCCTAATGTTGAAAGATTTGAAGAGGGAGCTTTGTCATGTCCAGAATCCATTTCCCTCTTTTCTGATAAAGGTCCCTGTATGTTTTAAGGAACCTTTCTCCTGCCTTCTAACTTATGTGCATGAGGTGAATACAGGGTGGTAGCATGTACTGTGCACCTGAGCTAACAGTATGTCATCCCTTAGGTCACAGTGACTGACTCAGAGGCTAACAGTGGAGCCAAGATGGACCACAGTGGAATAAATTAGGGGTTAGAATGGAATTCATGGGAACAAGGCTCTGTCTGGAGGTTACTATGCTGCTCCAATAAATACCTGGAGCTGCTACTGGCCATCTTGCCACCACAGGGATAGTCTTACTGAGAATGACCCAATGGAGAGGATGGCCACACACAAACAAAGGCAGAGCTGAACAGTGAAGACAGACACTCCATTTTCTGAGCACCTGGATATACTTTCCAAGTTACAAGAACCAATAACTTCTTCCTTTTGCATAAATCAGTTTGATATTGGTTCTCGACAGCAAAAGAGTCCTGAAATATACAGACTGATACAGAAAGATTTACATGTTAAAAAGATTCTTTGCTGATTCTGTGAGGGGTGGATTCAGGAAGGCAAATCTGGAAGCAAAGCTCTGGTGAAGGAGTTAGTAGATGGCTGTGTTATGAAGTGGAACAGCACCAGCAGGGTCAGAGAGACGGGCACAGAATCTAAAGCACATCTAGGAGGTAGGATGCTCCAAACTGTGTGGCTGATTGGGCCGGGGGATGAAGAAGCAGCAGGCCAGGGGAACTGAGGATGGTGATGCCACTGATTGAAATGAGCAAAGCAATATGTAGGGAGGGGTAGTCCAGTGGAAAGACGAACTATTCTGAACACGTTGAGTTTGAAGTGCCCGTGGGATACCCAAATAGAGAGGCTTAGCAGAAATGTGAGTAAATGAGTTAGATCAGGTGAAATATTGAAGCTGGAGCAGCCAGTCTGGGAGGTCTTGCCTGACATTTAGAGCCATGGGGGTGGATTAGACTCTCCCAGGGAGAGTGTGCAGAGTAGAAGGACAGATCCTGAGATTGGATCTCTGAGACATTGGTGTTCAAGTACCATTTGAAGGAAGAAGAGTACACTCAAGAGATAGAGGAGAAGCAGGAAGAGAACAGGAGGAGGCAGGCAGGATGTTGCAGGCAGGCAGTGCTCAGCCATGCCCTAGGCAATGGGGAGGCAGGCCACTGAAGCTGGACAGGACGTCTGATGGGCCTCTCAGCAGGTTCCATGTTGGAAATGATTCCTGGTGCTGAGCCTTGCCTTGGGTGTTGGTGTGGTGCCTTGAACTTAGTGTGGGCTTTAAAATCAGATTCCACCTCTGCCCTGTAGTGTGGGACAAGTTTATCCCACTTCTCTGAGCCTCATTCTCCAAATCTATACAATGCAGACAATACCTGGTTTATACAGGACAGTTGTGGGAGCTTCAGAGAGATATTGTTCAAGCCCTGAATCCAGAAGCTAGCACAGAGTGTTCAAGGCACATGGGCCTCTTTCTCCCCAACCCTTCCACATCAGTGCTGTCCACTGACTTGGCTTCTGTGTTCTTTGGAGTCTGAATTGAAAGGCAGGCTGACTTTGAAGTGCCTGAGCGGGGACTGGGTCTTTAGTCACCCTCTTGATCCTATAAACATTAAAACTGAGGATGGTATGAGGAGTCAGTAAGCAGGAAAGGGCTTAAAGAGAGAGAAGGGGGGTGCGGAACCTGCATGTGCCGGGATCTGGATTTAGGATTTGATGATTATCTCATTGAAGCTGACTGAAGAACAGAGGCACAGGCTCTTCAGAATCCCCAGCGCTGTGAATGATCCCTGACCCTGAATGGCTGGGTTGAGAAAGCAAGCAGAGGCTTGAGGGTTAGGCACGGGGCCAACACTGCTATATTGACAGAGAGTGGCCTGTCAATATGGACTCCCATTCATGTCAGAAGGCCATTCAGGAAGGTGGAAACTTGGCAGGGAAAGTGAGGAACTGGAAGGAGCTCTGGCCACAATTGGGAGAAGATGAGTCTCCTAAGGGAAAGCTTTTCCATGATGTTCTCCTATTCTCGTAGGAGATATAAGCCTGAAGAAGATGCACTTGGGGAATAACCCACATTGTAATCTGGTAGCTTGTAGCTGGGGTAAGTTCTCCTCATTCATTTGTAGCTGTTCCATGGGAAGAGGCTTTCTGAGGCCTACTTCACAGAAAGGGCAGAAGCAATACAAGTTTTTACTCCAATTTTGGTAATAACACTTTTATTGACAATCACCTCTAAGTAATATCCTATAAAATGTAAATTATTTTCTCTGATATCTGCAACTTTTGAAAAATATTAGAAGAACAATAAGAGAATCTTCAAAATAATCTAATTTCTTATTTTATGCCCAAATTATGGCCAGGGAGAAGTTTGCAGTGACCATGGTGTCTAGAAATGGAGATGTCTCATTTGCAAGTACTGGTGGCCTCAGGGGATTGACTTAGAGACACAGAATTGCAGAATTGGGATAGTGGTTAGAGTTTTTCTTTGTGAGGATTTGAATGTTAAAAGATGTTCTTCAAAGGTTATTGCACATGTACTTTTGTTCAATAAATTGTGTAAACTTGGTTCAGTTAATCAATATAGATCTTTTATATGAATGTGATGTTATTTGGTTTCACCTCGACTTCTGAGAAGTCTGAAGAATGAGGAATTTCATATTCACGCACTGGAGACACAAACTACTCAGAGCAAGGTGGGAGTGAAAATAAACAACATTGCAGAGAAGGACATAGGGAGTGACAATTATGGTGTCACAAAAGCTATAAGGGGGAGCACAAGTAACTTCCCAGAATTCTCTGGTTCTCTGTCAGGGTGTAGCAATCCAGGAATGCAAGATTCAGAGGCTTCAGGGAATCCCCATACCTCAATTTTGGTCATGCCAAGTTGTCTTTTAAGGATCTGGCTGTGATCTTCTGCATATACATTAAAGAGGGCTCAACTCCTTGCAACTCAACCTCCTGCTAACATCATCTTGCCAGAAACTCCTGGATGAGGTTTGTAGAGTAAATCTCAAAGCTTGCCTTTCATGTAGAATTCTACCTGGTCTGGCCTTAAGAAGGTATCAGTAGGCACAGTTTTATCACACTTTTTTTTTTGAACAAGCACTTAGTGCTCCAATAACTGGATTCTGAATTAAGTGTTTAACCCAAGGACCAGCAGATGGCGCCCTTTGTCATTTATTGACACTACTCGCCGTGTATAAAAGCGTGTGGTATGGCTTCTTTAATTTGGGTCGTATTATAAGTAGTATTTTCAACTGTTTATTATGCATGAGCCAAAATTCCATGAATGTGTAACATTTTCTCCTGTATTTCCCTTTTTTATAACATCATTTAAATTCCTTATTAATAATTTAAAAATGTTCTGGATTTTAATCACTTTTCTCATCACTAAAATATCTGATGAAGAGATGTTTTTCCCCTGCTGAAGGTGAGATAGAGGAAACCGTCAGCCAAGAAAGAAGAAGAGACTCTTGCTCTTGAGTGGCGCTCACCGCCCCCTAGTCTGCATCACCCCATCTTTTCAGTTTAATTGAATAGTATTTATTTAATTAATAAAAATATCTGTCTAGTGCAGGTTTCAGAAATCCAGGGCTAGAATAGGCTGCCATTAATAAAACAAGTTTTTTTTTATATCCAAGTTTAATTATGGTGGTGTGTGTTTGATAGCTTGTTACTGTAAATAAAAGAGATAAAGGCAGCCCTTCACTGGAGTAGCTGGAGAGCTGTGAAATATGTACCTAATTAAAACTATTGGTGTAAGAGGCTAATAAAGTACATGTGCCTACTAGATGTCTTATTCTAATGAATCTCGGCTAATTTGCTTTGACTGATGAATTTCGGTGTTAGTGGTAGGGGCTGAATAATTATGAAATTTATCACAAGATACAAGGACTCATTAAGGATTACTCAGGTTGAGTTAGAGGAATGTTTTCTTTGTCAAGAACACAGGCCTTGACCAACATAATTGCGGCAATGCCAAAGAGTAGCCAGATTCCAATCCAAACCCGAGTGGGTGTTCAAGGCCAGGAGGGGTGCGTGCTCATGGATGGGAGGGGTTGGAAGGGGATGGAGACTGCATGTCAACTCTGGAAGAGACACCTGTGTGCTACTCATGCCTGAATTTTAAATAGAAGTATTCAGCTCACACAGACTTCCTTGCTGATGATTCTAATGACAATGAGTCTCTTCTCATCCTTTTATTGAAAACATCTCGCCCTTCATGAAGAAAAATGGGCGAGGCTAGCATTTATTTAGCAAGGAAACCATTGCAGGAAGTCACGTTCAGCCCCCAATTCTTTCTTTCCCCTGCTTCTAAGTTTTCCCTCTCTTGAGTCTCCAGATTTATTAATAAACCTGATTTTATTAACTCCTGGGTGGTAGACTCCAAAACTGGGACCATGATTGGAAACCATTTGGCCAGTCTCACGTAACCACTTGCAGAATGCCCAAAAGGTGAAATAAATCTGTTTATCTTGAAATGGAAATTCTAATTGTTATAGCATGTGCTGCTGGCAATGCACAGGAGAGCTGTCTTCCTAGTGATAAATTGCACAGCTTGTTCTGCACTGCCAGGAACCAGAGCAGAAGGCAAAGACACACCTGGACATCTTTCCCAGGTCAATGGGACGTGGAGGCAATAGAACAATTGATCTCCTGTGGGCAAGCAGGATTTTAGCTCAGAGGATATGAATGAATGAGTGAGTAAATTAGTGAATAAAAGGCCACTGTGAGCCAGCTGGTTTCAACCTCTTCCCCTGAGGGCCAGGTGGTGGTGGTGAGGGGGAGAGACAGGAATGTCCCAGTGAATGACACTAGATGACATCCCAGCTGAAAGTCTTGTCAAACACATGGACACTTATTTACCCCCTTACCACCAGAGATGGCTGATTCCAGAGCTGAAATCAAGGGGATGGCATAAGATCTCATGGGGGCTTTGTGATCCTGTCTGTGGGGCATTTACAGTGTGAGAGGGTTTTCCTTCCTGTTCACATGTTGGCATTTGTATGAACAAAGGATTGTAAGCTCTATGACATGGAACCAGACATTTAAATGAATATATTTATGTATACACACACACACACACACACAAAACACACACCATAAAAACATGTTTTAATGTGATTTAAAACTGAAACAACTAGAAATTCAACTTGATATCTTACCACTAAAGCTTTCAAATCAATTAACCCTCTGGTTTGTTTTTCTTTCCAAAAATAACTCTGAAACAAACTTTTCCAATTTATTTATTTTGAAGAGAAATGTCAGGTACCACATTAAGTAAAATTTTAACATTTATGATGAAGACCAAAATTATTAGATAATTTGTCTAAACTCACTGTTTTTGTTGGGTTCTCTCTCTCTCTCTCTCTCTCTCTCTTTTTTTTTTTCAGGGGAGAGAAAATCTCTGAGATTCAGAACAAGGCAAAGAGTGATGAGACTTTTAGGGTTTCCCCTGACCCATCTCCCCTTGCTCCTGACCCTTTTGACTAAAATAAGTAGTGGTAATAACCACAACAACTATAAGAAGTAATAAAGTGTAAGTGCTTACCATGTGCCAGACATAGTGCTTTACAATGTCATATAGTTCTCAAAACAACTCTAAGAGGCAAGAAGTACTGTTATTTCTTTTTTCATTGTACAAAAGAAGAAACTTTTGCACACTAGCTCAGAGGACTGAGGGAATTTGTCCCATCCAGATAGTAAGCAAAAGTCAGCCACCCACCCCAGATCTGCCTGCCTGTCTAACCACTGCACCATGCTGTCTTCTGATTGAAATTTGCTCTGTTACCTTGAGAATATTCTAGAACTACAACACAGTTTTGACTTTCCTACCACTTAAGCAAAAAGGACCCATGACTCTAATACAAATTAATGCCAGACGTGTCGGTTCAGAGGAAGGCATGTGAGGTTAGCGTCTGGAAGTACCTGTGGGAAGGCGGGAAACTGGGTACTGGTCTGAGAGATGAGGCTGGGGATCAGCAATGACGAGGCCACTATTTTGCACATTGTTTTCCTTTTGTCTTGGATCCATCATCTGTAACTTAGAACTGGTTGAACAGTTCAGATGCCAAAGGGTTAGACACTGTATTGAAAGGTCTGAATTAAGTCTCCAAATAGACCTACCTGCCTCCTAAAACCTTGCCTCTTCCCCAGCCATGATTTATATACACTGCTTTGTCTTTTATGGTTTCCTGAGTTAGTTATTTCAGACTAAAATTTGTGTGTTATAAGCCTCAGTGTGCATGATTTCTTAGGTTTTTAATTACAAAATGTAGTTTTGACCTATTAAATCATGTGTGAGGTAAATTTACCATAATAAAGCCTTATTAATCCCCTACAATTAAGAATTTACAGTTCTTTGCTGAACTTTTTATTGAATTTCCCAAGAGGGCCCTTGCACAACTGATTGTGAAGAAACTTTTTAGCCCATAACCAGCAAGCCCACAGAGTAGAAGTGAGAATACGATTTAGAAAATCGCTTCATATATGGAGCCAGACTTTCTGTCTCTGCAAACAGTGTCTCACTGAGGCCTTACAACAGTCTTACGGGGGGTGGGGGGCACTGTTATTCCTGTTTTATAGATGGGGAAACTGAGGTACAGAATGTGATGTAACTGATCAAAGTCTCATAGCTTTAGGAGGTGCCAACTAGGCCATCCAGCTTCAAAATGCATACTTTATGTTAGTGTCTTTCAATAATAATAACAATAGTACTACTATTACTACTAATAATAATGAACACAGGGCATTTGCTGTGTTCTATGACGGTGTATATTTATTATTATTATTTAGTCATTAATTCTCATATCAACTCTATGAAGGGTCTATACTATTTCCTTTTATAGAGGAGGAAACTGAGTCACAGAAAGGTTATGCAACCTACCTGTGGTTCTGCAGCTGATATGGATGGCCTGGTTGGCACCTCCTGTAACTATGAGACTTTGATGGGTTACATCACATTCTGTACCTCAGTTTACCCGAGCTGTTCCTTAGCTTCCTCATGTACAGTGGGGCACATCCCTCTTCTCAGTATCAGGAGGCTTTCTGGTGTGATGCGTATCAGAAGCTAAATAGATACTGTGGTAAGCATTCAGACAGAGATAAGCTTTGTACATTTCTTATTCTCCAAGCCCGGGTAAGGGCCCCACTTCTGCAAACTCCTCCTGTGGACAGTATAAGCAGTTGACTCCTGAGCCCCCACAGCTCTCTGGGTATGTATCTCTATTTAGCTCTAATCACCACCTGCTTTGTATTGTGACTACTTCTGTTTGTGTCTGTCTCTCCCGCTAGACTCGGAGGTTCTTAGGGTCAGAGACTGTGTCTTAGTCATCTCTATGTCTCCAGATGCAAGATCAGGACCCTATGTAGTCAAGCTCTTAAAAAAAAATAAAATTGGTAGATTGAATTGAAAAACAGAGTGTTGGAACTGTGGACTCCATTAATTGTGTAGTGCACACTCCAAGTCTCAGGAAGGCTGGGGGTCACTCCCACGATGGCAATTTAGAAATAGCCAGGCTACCTTCCACTTCATCTGTTCCTTCTGTTCTGCACTGCTCAAACCACCAATGACTTTCACTACTAAAGCTTTCTTTTCTTGATGTGATTCAATGTTGCAATGTGTCCTGAGAAGCCCCTGGGTTGGGGTGGTGTGAATCCTGTGAGTGACTGGAGTAGTCCTTTGCAATGATCTAAATGTTTGTGTTTCTCCCAAATTTACATGTTGAAAGCCTGCCTTCAATGTGAAGGTGGCAGAAGGCAGGGCTTTGGGAGGTGATTAGGTCATCAGTAGAGCCCTTGTGCATGATTAATGCCCTTATAAAACAGGTCCTAGAGAGCTGCCTTTCCTTTTTCTCCATGTAAGGACACAGCCAGAAGTGGTCTTTGCCAGATGCCTAATCTGCAGGTGATTTGATCTAGACTTCTCACCCACCAGAACTGTGAGAAAAAAATCCTGTGAGTTATAAGCCACCTGTTTGTATTAATTTTTATAGCAGCCTGGAAGGACTAAGGCACTCTTTCATTGACTGGAATGATGTTGGATGTAGCAGGCTTATTTCTCTCCCAAGTCTCCATCAAATGACCTATCCTGAAGCCTGGAAATTCTGACCTACAATTTTGGATTAAGCATTGTCTTCCAAAATGTTTAAGTGAATGAAGGCATGAGGCACACTGTCAAAGGCCTATGCCTGAACCCAGCACCCCGTGGCATCCTTAGCTTGATAGCTTCATGGCAGGGGACAAACCCAGAAGGATTAGGACCTAGAACTAACATCTTTGCCCTGGGGTCTAGGTGCAGGTGGTGAGTAGGAAGAAGATTGTCAGCAGATGTCCTGTCAGCCAAGTCATGGATGACACTGAGGGTCTGGGGCATAGGGAATGGGAGACAGAGCAGATGTATAGTGATAAAGGATGTCCCCCAAAAGCCCTGTTTCCTTTTGTGCCTGCAATAAGCTTGGTTAAGGCCTCTACTAGATTTCTTGTGGTTGTTGAAAGTTACCTTCAAAAGAAGAACCATAATTCTTGTATGACTGCATTACGGAGCAGAAAAGGGAAGAGGCAGGAAATGTGGCTGCTAAAAACTCTAACTTGGGGCCACATAGACCTGGATTTCTAGGATGACTCCTCTAGAAGCTGTTTCAGTGACCCTGTGCAGTACTTACCTCCTCTGTACCTCTCTTGCCTCATCTGTATGATGGAGACAAATAATAAGGCCTCTTGAGGTTCCAAAGAGGATTGAGTGAGCTTCTCCATGGAAAGCACCCAATGAGAGACGGCCAGTCTCCTGAAGGGAGGCAGCTCAGCTACTCTCAGAACCTGTGCCTGGGTTCCATTGCTAAAAGTATCAGACCTGTTGGAGGTGCAGTGATTAGAAGCAAGCAGGGTGTGACTCTGGCCTGCAGAACCTTCCAGTGCTAGTCCCAGGAGGATCAATTCAGTTCTTTCTTTAAGAAAATGGCCTTAAAAACCACCCATGTTGCTTGACACACTGACAGACAGCTATGGCCACATAGCTGAGTAACTGCCAACTTGAACTTCCAACCTGGGCCTTGGGGCCAGTGTACACCTAATCCAAGCAGAAGCAGGCTTCCTGGTTACTTCTCCATTGTAATAACCATCCTCAGACCCAAAGGCTGAAAATTCTGTGCTCTATAAGAGGAGGAGGTGGCTGTCAGGTGACAGATTGCTTGCAGGTTGGCTTTCTTGAGTGAGGATAAATCCTGGGTACTTAGTAAACTTGGGCTGTTTTTCTTCTCCCTAACCTTCATCTCCTTAGAGTGGTGTTTCTTTGTTTCTTCTCAGGCTGGGCTTAGTCCCTGTCTCTCTGCTACTGGGGTTTCCCTACCCCCACTCTCCTCTGTCCTCCCTGGTTCCTATCAGAGATAGGCAGTGATTGAAATTATTGATTCAATCAGTTTATCCTCCTGCCGAGATGCATCTTGGCTGGATCACTGATTCTGGCGGGCCGGCACAGTCCGCTGGCTTCCTCTGCTTAGCGCTGGGGGCAATTGGAGCTGCAGAACCTCCTGGGGTGTCATCAATGAAGACCAGAGGACTTGACTGGTAATGGGCTCCTTGTTCTCAATGCAGCTGCTGCTACTGAATCCAGGGAAGGAGAAACACATCCAGCTTCTCTGAAGGCAGAACCCTTCAGCGTGGTCATCGTAAAAGGGGCTGACTCTTGAGCTCCCAGGCAAAGTTCTTCAAACCTGCCTTGTGAACTGTCAGAAGAAACCTCTGAGAATATTCCTTCCTATAGTATGGAATAATTTGGAGCCATGAGAATGAAGACATTGCTGTTTCTTAAGTGATAACAAAGGTATCATCATGGGGGCAGTTTTGGCAGCTGAGTGACTGGACTTATTGTAAATGCCTTTCTATTTTACTAGGTCTCTTGTCCGCCCTCATTTATTTTACAGGGATTCTGTATAGCCGAAGTAATGTGCATGAATATTGCGTAACATTTTGTGGACGGATACAATATTGTAGAAATAATTTAATTGACGACCTGTAATGAAAAGAGCGCTGGGTAAGTCGCTTGGGTTGCAATTTCTCTATATATTTTTACATTGCCAGGGATAGTGCTGTTGATGTGAATAGGCCAGTATTGATTTCATTTAAAATTTTCAACATCTGAATGATGTGAGCAGTGATCTGTGGGAAGATACTGCGGAGTTGTCGGCATATCCCCTGCTAACAAAATACCATTTTAAAAGGATTTTTCTATTAGCATTCACAAAGAGCGGAGAGGATAAAAAGGGTTATGAGAATGTTAAAATTTTCACTGACCAAAGAAATATGAAGTCGCCATCTTCATTTTACTCTTAATTAATTGAGTTATTGGACCTTATATAATCCTCTGCTAAATACCTAAAAAGAAAGCAGGCAGAGACCTTGAGGTGGTTGTATAAAACACTTTGTTTTCTGAAGGTAGTGACTTCAATGACCCCACGAGAAAGTCCCTGATGGTTCTCAGACTCCCCCTAGAAATGAATTTCAAATGCGGCAGTGACTCCTTAATGCTGCCCTGTTAATGAGTTCCAATTCAGTGGTTAGAAAGAAGTTGCCATCATTTAACAACAGTAGCTCAAATTGGATTTTCAAACTTTCTGAAACATACTTTCTCAGGATGCCTGCATCTGCCAGTCAAATAACAAAAGATTGAGGGGAGACAGAGGTTGGGCAGGCAACCTGAGATGCGTTTTTGTTTTTTTTTATTATTTTTAATAGCAATACTCTGTGGTAAACTAGTGACACTGGATTGCTTTCATTTCTGGGGAGTGAGGGTCTGAGGTGCTCTGTTTGCCCACCTTAGAGATCGATTTCTGGGGAAAATGTGAACAGCTCTTGCTTTTATACTCTGACAACTCTTGCCTTTATATTCTGTCATCCTGGGGGTTCCCAAGGATGGGGAGATGGACAGGTTGGATGTGAACAGTCATGGAGCCCCTGAAATGGTGAAGAGCCACTTCTCGGCAGTTTCTGCTTTCCAGTCTTTCTAATGATGGGGCCTACCTTCAGCTCAGCTACAGCGAAGAGATTTGAAGGAAAAATACAGGGAAGGAACTGCCCAGAACCACCAGTGACAGGGCTGATAGAAGAGCCATCCAAATTTGGTATTGCCCTGGCTGTGGATTCTTCCAAAAAAATGCCTACAACAGGGTTTCTTTGGGTGTTGTACTCCCTTGTTTTCTAGCCAGCAGAGAGGGGATCTTCAACCCTGATTGTGAAGTCCACAGTGGAGAACCTGGCCCCATGCACAATGGAAAATGGAGAGGTTCTCACTGAATGCTGCCTTGAAGGAAATGAAGTGGTCCTGCCTTCAATATGGCAGTAAACAGAGGAAGGAGCAGGGCAGAATGAGGCTGGCCAGAAGAGAACAGCATGGGTTCCCATCTTCACCCCCCAAAACAACAGCAAGTCATGGAAATAATTAAAATCAACAGACATATAGTTCTCAAATACATTCAGATGTGCTTGATGAAAGCAGTTTCAAAACTTTTACTGACATTCTTAGTATATGACCTGTATTGTAAGACTATATCATTTCCATGGAACTCAATAAAGCTATTGCATTTTGAATAGAAAAGAAATTTTGTAATTTAAAAAAAACTACATTGGTTTTACATAATGACACAGACTTTCAAAGAGGTCCCCCTCTAATCCTGATAGGTGCTAGCCAGGCATGAACCTGGGCCCAGGGTACTTTTGTCAGACAAGATGGGTAACTTGATGGGAGACTTTTCTCGTTTGATTCACAGAATGGATAACAAAAGCAAAATCCCACCACAAACACCTCTTTGGGAAACTTGCCTCCAAACCATACTACAAGCTCACACTGAATAAAGCCACCCATGGAATCAGGGCTCAACACTAGCACCCAGGTGTCTACTACAATGGCCTACCAACCAGGTCCCAGTCAAGTCTTTGGGCTATCATCTATTGCCTCTGGGAAGTCCCCTAAAGGGCCAGAGATTATTATTTAATATTGAGGTGAGAGTGGATTGTACTATGACATTTCCAGGGACCTAAGAATCCTGAAGTCCTTCCAGATCAACACCCAACTTTACCTTGATGAGAGAGAGAGAATGAGAAGAAACGGAGAATGGAAGGGGCGTTACACTTCATGATGACTAGCTAGGATTTTGGTCTCCAACACCATAGAAATCTGGAATGCTGGGCTGGACCATGTGGAAGGTAGATCATCTCTAAGTGACTAGCTCTCAGTAGCTTCTAACTGCCATGGGCTGGAAGGTTTGTTCTCTCACATCCTTCAGCGCCCAGGCTCTTATTTTGGAACTCATGGTTATGATACTAGAAAAGGCTGAGCCATTGCATGGAAGACAGCAGCAAGGGACCAGAGACACAAAGCAAGTTTGTTTTTTTGTGCCCAGTTGGGAAGTGGCTCACTTTGTCCAATACATTATCTTTGGGTCTAGAAGCTCAGCGGGCAGCAAAGAACCTATTTCAGGTTCAGGCCAGAGAAGGTGAGCAAGAGGGAGAGTGTTAGTTGTCCACGTATATACAATGTCTGGCTACATTGTATACGTTGTTGGTCAGAGCAAGATTTTACCCAAATGGCTGATTTTTTTTTTTTTTAGCCCCTTGAAACCCAAATGAGATCCATTAACCTACATTTAATTAATAAACTTAGTATTCCTGTTTTTGCAGCAATCCACATATCCAATTAGTCCAATTTCTATATTAGTCAGGAATCATTTATCAGTGTGTTCCAAGATGCTACACCATATTTAAGGTGATTTGGGTAGCTCATGACTATGGGTATTAAAGTATATTACTTTGCTAAGTGAGAAATTTATTCTGTTCAACGTTCTTTTGATCATTCTAAATAATTCAATGAGACTGTCTCCATTGGTGCTTTGTGTCTTCAATACCCTTTAAATAATTTAGTCAGTCTCCATTTTTAATAGAGGCCAGGCCTCATCCTCAATGTGAGGCCATAGTTTATAACAATAATTGAATAATATATTTTAATTTTTATTTATTAATAAATTATTTTTACTTAAGAGAAGTAAAGCAAATTGCCCTTTATGTTGTTAATAATAAAAATAAAATAGTGGGCTGGAGTTGTGGCTCAGCGGTACAGCGCTCACCTAGCAAGTGCAAGGCTCTGGGTTCGATCCTCAGCACTGCATAAAAATAAATAAAGTAAAATTAAGGTATTGTGTCCAAGTACAACAAAAAAAAATAAATATTAAAAAATGAATAAAATAGCCAAGGGCTATGTAATATTCAACAGGGGCTAGGAGCTGTTGTGTTAAACGTATAGTAAACCTTTAAACCTCAAGCCACCCTGCGAGATAGACCCATCATTATCTGCACTTTGCAGATAAAAAAACTGAGGCTAAGAAAGTGAAATTAGCCTGCAAGTTCATCCAGTAAGTAAGCAGTGACACCAGATTCCAATCCTCTCATTCTGGCTCTAGAGAATGGGATGGGGTGGGAGTTAATCACATGCCATCCTGACTCTCTACTCAGTGGCCACCTATGAAATGCTCAGGTATCTTACCTGCAAGATTTAAGCAAGGGATGAGCTCTAGGCCTAAAATCCAAGCTCTGGTTAAATTCAGCATTCCAGCCACAGACAAATAGTTCCCTATTGTGGAGCTGTTGCCTCCTTAGCTTTAACATGGAGACTGACGGAAATACCTGTCTCAAGGGTTGATGGGCACAACTTTAACAGGGACAGTTATCCAGATCTTTTGGAAAGAATATAATATTATATTCTGTTTGGCTTATGAGAGCTGACAAGATTACAGCCGATGGTGGTTTGGCTGGAGAGTAGGAATTTAATATCTGCAGAAGGACCTTGTTCACTTATCCTCATAAGAAACTGAGGAGGTAACTTTACTTATTTTATCTGTGAATAGGAATCAAAATGGTACTGATCTCAAGAAGATTTATTTTTTACATGCCTTTCAAGAACTCTAGAATTAGTGAGCTATATGTCCTTGAGTGAATTATTGTCAAAGGTGAAACTGATTGGCATTATGTCAATTTTTCAAAATTTCCATATTTGAAAAATACTTGAAAGATATTTTTCATAGCATAAATGTAATTCAAATTATATTATAGAAGAAGAGATAAATATAGTTAATGAAAAGGAAGAACCAAAGGACCATCATTGATGCCTTGACCTATAACCTTTTTGAGCTTTTTGATAGACAGACAGACACACACTATATTTTTAATTTAATTTTTATTTATTTATTTATTTTAATATTTATTTTTTAGTTTTCGGTGGACACAAATCTTTTATTTTTATGTGGTGCTGAGGATCGAACCCAGCACCCCGCTCATGCCAGGCAAGCGTGCTACCGCTTGAGCCACATCCCCAGCCCCACACTATATTTTTAAAAAACGAGAATGAGATCATATTAACATACAGCCTTTTAACTTCCTGTTTCACTCAAATCGACACAAGTTTCTCTTACCTTGGTCCATGTCACTTCCTGGGAGTCAAACTTGCATGTTTCCGATTAGGAGACACTAAGGTTTAAAATGGCAGAGTTGAGCTTCCCCAGGTCTGAAGATTGTAAAGGTTTGGAGGGTCTTAGGATAGCTGTCAAAATCCATTAGCATAACAAGATATCACTCCAAAGTCAGGGAAAACAATCCTTTTGTCTATGTAGAGTACATTTGGGACTTTATCAAATGGGAGGTTTGCTCATTTTCTATATAAAACTCAAAAAACTGCTTGATTCAAATGTAACTTCCTTCTCCGCTTTTCCATTAGTCTTTTCTGAAACATATTTTTAAAAAGTGTTAAAAGGAATGGAACAATACCCTGCAATGGAGTAATAATATTTTAGGTAGAAAAGTAGAGAAACATAGGCACGGCTACAATACATGAAAAGGGAAAAGAGGAATAGATGTTGATTCTGGTCTCAATCAATTCTGGATCTTATCTAACTTAACACGTTAAGCAGTTTTGAGTTTTGTTGTTTTCCTAATGGGGAACCAGTGGAGACCTTATGTTATTCTAAGCATGTTCTATTATGACAACAAGATAGGCCTTTACAGATTTTTTTAGTCTTTTATTTTGAAAGATTTTCACTTATTTGAAGTCTTGCCTGGTGGCCAAACCCTAGTGTTCTGTGGCTCTGTGGAAACACAGACTCACCTCCTGCTCCTGGTATCCCACTCCCTCCGGCTTTAATTAATACCGTACAATGAAATTCCTACTCTCCAGCCAAACCACCATCGGCTGTAATCTTGTCAGCTCTCATAAGCCAAATAGAAACACACACTTTTGCTTGTTGTTCAATCGCCTGCATCTGCTATTTAATTTCCAGGGGAACCTCATCTTGCTGCTCTGTGTTCCCCTTTCCTCCCTTCTGTTTATTTATTTGCTTTTCATATTTTTTTTCCAAAGAAAACCATAGGTAATGAGCTTTGTGAATTGAATACTGAAGATCCTAATGGCAGATGCTTCAGTTCATGACAACCTAAATACTCTATCTAAATTGCAGCATGTGAAGGAGGAAGAATTTTAAAAACTCCTGTAGCCTTTAATGAGAGCAACAGTTGAGAGAGGGGCATATTCTTAACCACTCTTGCACATATGTAGCGGGTTTTTTGCTTGAAAGTCTCGGAGTTGAATTGTAATGCTGCTTTACCTCTTGCAGTATCCAAAAGATGGTGTATCATGGGCTTCTGCTTGGCACTAGCCTCTTATTTGTAAGTACTTTTGGGCCACATCAGTACCTACTTGGCGTGCGTGTGTGTGTGTGTGTGTGTGTGTGTGTGTTTGTGTCTCTGTGTGGGTGTATCTGTGTGGATGAGAATATCCTTGTACTTGTAGAAGTGATATTGCAACATGCATACATACATTCAAATTGTCCCCATCCCCATAACCATCTCACACCCCCACAAACCCAAGTCCTGCTGATGGAAGATCCTTAACTTCCAACACTGCCAGAGCATCCTCCTGATACTAAGGAACAAGATGTACGTGCTCTTCATGTTATTGATGCTATAATAGCATGTCATTCATTCCTCAGTTCCTTGCAAACAGCTTTAGTACTTTAGTACTAAGGTTGGTTTTATTTTTTTTTTACTTTCTTTTCTTCTTGTATTACTAAATACAAATGCTATGTATTATGATAAAGTAATGGAAAGAAATTGTGTATTTCTCTCAAGCTAGTAAAAGTAAAATTGCTGT
The DNA here is from genome assembly GCF_001458135.2 of Marmota marmota marmota. Taxonomy (NCBI): domain Eukaryota; kingdom Metazoa; phylum Chordata; class Mammalia; order Rodentia; family Sciuridae; genus Marmota; species Marmota marmota. The sequence continues at coordinate 1,810,960 of NW_026000080.1, read as the reverse complement.
TGAAAACCTTTAACTCTAAATTCTCTGGCTTTCACATGAATGGAATTTTACCTCTAATGCAGCATTAGTGGGGTTTTGCACTGAATTGCCTTTTGGGGTTTGATTTGCCTTTTAGAGAAGCTGGTGTTTGACTACATGTTCAAACACGGCATGTATTCTTATGAGCGATGTGAGATTCAAATAAACACAACGAGTGTGTTCATTTTGATGACCTCCCCATCACACATTCAAATAAACACAAATGTTCTCAAATGTATAAAAGCAGCTGTGTTTATGTCAACGTGCAAAGCACCAGATATATACATTCAGATTCACTCGTCTATCTGGAACCATGTACCTCTGCTCATCGTTAAAAATTTAGTGGAAAATCATGCATGGGGCATGTGTAATGTGCAATTTTCAACCATACACACATCTCTAAACAAATTTTCTTCAAGCATGTTACTGACATTTGTTCTAATTGAGGATGAAGCCTGGAGAAACTTTGAAGTTTTTGAAAACAAAACAAAGCAAAATACAAGTTGCTACCAGAGGGCATAGCGTATCTAAAGTATTCTGGCAGTACCAGTAAGTCATCTTCCCTGATATTCAGAACAACCTTCTAGGCCTTTCTTTTCTTCCACTTTCCTTCCCTTTTCTCCTTCCCCACTTCTTTCTTTAGGTTAAGAAAAAACAAGCAAATACCCTCCTCTTTTCTTCCCTATCTTTCTTCTATCCTTCCTTCCTAGCAAAGCCATGCAACATGCCACCTTGAGTTAGGTTTTCTTTCATTTGCTTTAAATATCATAAATGCAAGACGTGATAAATCTTTTCTTCAGAACCTCAGCTGGAGTTGCTCAGTCATTAATGGTGGGTTAAGCCATACTTTCTGCATAAGAACAAGATTTTGCTTTGTACATCAGACTACAATACTTCCATTTTGGGACTCTTTAAGTGTATTTGCAGGTCTCTAGAAAAATCCTCAGTCTCCATTTTGCTGGCAGACGGTAGTAGGCAGAATAAAAATAACACATAAGGTTGATTGAGATCTATTTGCAGGCCAGGGGCTGTTCTAAATGTGTTGAATGTTTTATTTCATGCAATTCTCAAACACTCTTGGTAGCAGGTACTGTCACCTTCTCATTTACACATAAGGGAGGGCAAAGAAGTAGCTTTCTCAAGGCCTTAGAAGTAGTTGATGGTGAGCCACATGGGCAGGCAGGTTCCAGACCTTTTGGCTTTGAAAAAAATCTGTAAATCCAAATATTTACAAGTAATATCTTGATTTTTAAATGTTAGCAAAAAGAATTCAAAATTTTAAGAAACTCTGTCAACTAAACAAAACACATCTGGTGGCTGGATTAAGCCCCAGGCGGCCAGTTTGCCTCCTCTGCGGGATAGAGTTTCTAAATTTTTAGTGTTACAAAAGGTATCAATAAGTAGATTTGGAAGTAGAGAACTCACATTTACACCTTAATTCTATCAATTCCTGGTTAACTGACCTTGTGCAAGTCACTTATAGTCTCTTATGTTTGTGTTTCTTCGTCTGTAAAACAAAAGATAACTCCTGTTTGGAGACAAGTAATATGAGAATCAAACAATCCTCATATTACCTTTGTGTAATATGTACATTAAAGCATTTCATAAACTTAAGCATTATATAACTAGAAACTAATGTTATCTTCTTGCATCTGAGCATGAACAGAAAGACCAACATGTTGACCTACAAAGTTCACCAGGAACAGCAATAACCCCATTTTACAGATGAAAAATCTGTGACTCAAAGGATTAAGGAAATTGCTCAAGGGAACAAAACCAGTAAGAAGTGGAACTGAAATTCACATGGGCTTGTCTTTATCAGTCATTACAATTTTAGTGGGAACCAGTTTATAAGGTTTGACAAAATGTCCGCTTGGAGTCCTGCTATTTTTTTATTAACATTTTTATTTTTTAGTTGTAGTTGGACACAATACCTTTATATATTATTTATTTATTTTTATGTGAGTCCTTCTATTTTTAATAAAGCTTAAGATCAGTAACTACTTGTGAGGAGACAAAAAAGAAAAAAAAAAAAAACAAATTCTACATACACAATCCAGGAAAGACAGACAAGCACAGAACTGGACTGACCTCATAGTGGAAATCTCTCCATGTTGGAAACAGGGATGTAAAAACCTGAGAAAAGAAAATGGAGCTCTGTTATTCCTCTCCTCTTTCCTGAGAGTGAGCCACTGGGGTGCCACACTTTGCCCTGGCCCCTGCTGAGACCACTACTGGGAAGTCCAGTTATGTTGATTGGTACTTTGAATCTTCTTGCCCATAGATAGAAATCACATGAGACTTCTTCCATCTGAGGCTGATCTTTGGAGCCTTTCTGCCTTATCCTTTATGGCATATTTCAATTGGTTCAGAACTCAGGCAAGGAAGAGAGACACTGTCTCAGGGGCCCCTAAAGCCCAGCACAGGGTTGAGGTGGGTGAAAGACAGAGTGGGCTTTCCCTTCTTTGGTTTTGGCAGTCTCCTGAGCAGTCTACCTTTCCAGAACAGCATTAAGTGAATGTGAGACCTTCCCTTGACCTGAAGAACTTTAGGACTAAAATGATTTCCATGTCTGGAGGAGGCAGCAAGGCAGCCTCCTGTGCAAGCCCAGTGGCCTATGGCAACCTGGTCAAAAGAATCTGGCTCTTTGTTAAAATCATTTGGCTGTAGTGAGCTCCTTTAGGGTAGGACCTTTTCAATCTGGGGCTTTTTTTTTTTTTTTTTTTTTTTTAATGGAGTTCAGTGACCTGAGGGGGAGGGGCAGCTCCCTGGCAGCTAATTTCTGTTAAAGCTCCAGTCCTAATTCTCTTCTAGTCATGGACGAGGAAAGAAATTTAACATGGCGGGTGTAATGAATATCTAGCCCCATGGAATTATAGGATGGATGGTTTCCCCAGCAGATTCAACAGTGGTAACGATAACAATAATCAATACAAATTAGGGACATGCTTCTGTTTTAATGCACTTAGTAACCAGATCTCTTGTCCTCAAATAAGTCTAAAGGAGAACTGTGTTCTCCTGAGCAACTGAGTGCTGTTGTGAAGGAAGGGTGTGTGTGTGTGTGTGTGTGTGTGTGTGTGTGTGCGCGCGCGCGTTCCCTTTTCTCTTAGGGATTCTATAGCTTCCTTCATTCTTCGCCTCTCTCATATTATAGAAAGAAGGTAATTTTTCCTGGCCATTTACTAAAGCTCATTAAAGACTGGAGAGAACAAACAATGCTACTCCTCAGAGACTACCATTCAAAGTCACTCTACAATTCTCTGTTCTAATACTTGAGACAAATTAATTATTCCTTAGTGAAAAGTGTATAATTCCTATTCTTCATTTTTGGGGGGTGGGGAATAATAATGGGAAGTTTATATCTGAGTGAAAAGCTGTCTGTGTTGAAGGGAAATGAGAAAAAATGTGTGTTCTGAGAGGAGTAAAAGCAATTATTCGAATAATAATTCTAAGAATATTAATGTCTTTTTAAAGTAGATTGCCTTCAAATAAACACAGAGGTTGAAGCAATGGGAGGCTGGTTTATTTATTAATCATTCCAAATGTGCATTCTTCTAAATGAACAACTGCACGATCAACTTTACCGGCACATATTAAATTTAGTTAAACAGCAACTTGCAAATGTCTCAAAACTTTTGTAACCAGAGACTAATTTGTTTAACACATTTAAAATGTTGTATTGATGTAAAGCCCCACATATTAAACTTCAAAGGGAAAAGCTCTTGAGAGTTCCTCATTTTAAAGACTACATGCTGGAAATGAGATGGAGACAAGACTCATTCTCCATTCTCCTGTTTTGTTTTGTTTTGTTTTTAAACATAAGGCAGTCTCTGGGCCCTGGCCCTCATCCTCCGTACTGTGTTTGGTCATCTGCAGAACAGCAAGTATCTAGCCGTGGGGACTGTAAAGCGATGGTTAAGAAAGGTCTAGTGTTTCCCTTTCATCTCTATTAATTAATCCTGGCTCCGTTTGCCCAGAGTACGTTGCTGTTGACATCACCTTTTCCTTACACTTTAAAGAGTCCCGAGAGAGACCGACTGCAGAACAAAACTGGACAAAGAGTACATTTGGTAACCATTTTATTTCTCAATTACCAACCTAAACGTATGGAAAAGATTTGTGCCCTATCCGATTTACACAACAATTATGCTTCAAAAGTTTAGAAATAAATAACTTTTTTCTTGGACTCATTAGTTCGTCTACCAATTGTAATTGGTGTCAACTAACGACTTTGCTCCATGGCTTGCCCTTAATTACTGATAAAAGCTAAATTGCAACTCTAGCCAATCAGGAACTAGTTTATTCATGAGAGTATAGTATTCTTTTAAAAGCTCTGTTTGTCCTAATAAGTGGTTTTGTGTTTGGCTGAAACCTTCCATAAGCCCCCTTAACATAAGCAAAGGACTCTTAATAACCATATACAGCGAAGGAATATCATTACTGCCTCTATTCAAACAGATGAAACAAAGAGAACGCTTTGTAAATTTCAAATGTATACATCATGAACTCACCAGGCCCTGAAATCTCATCCATATGGTAGGAAATAGATATTAGTACCCTTAAGAGTAATATTGAGAATTTGTTTCCTCTCCAATGTCTAGCTTTTTTTTTCTTTCTTCTCTTCTTTCTCCCCCTCCCCTCTTTTCTTTCTTTCTTTTTTTGGAAGTATCCCTGGTCTTCTGAAACAGGCGGTAAGAAACAAGAGAACTCCAATAGAGGCGTAAGGCATGTTAAATCCTGATGGTATAAACAAGGGTTGGCTGAGGCCAATATCCCACATTAAAAATAATAGGCATTCTGGAAACAAGAGTGTTAAGAGATAGCATGTGGTGGAATCCTGCTGCGAGGGAGGCCTAGAGACTGCGAGAGCCTAATGGGAGAAACATCATCCTAAAGACAGCCTTCTTTTTTGTTGTTTTCAGAAAACAAAGTAAACCTCTTCAGGATTATTGGAAATTCTGAAGATCGGTTCTTCCATTATAATGATTAGAAAACCCAGCTTAAAATGTCTAGAACAACAGGGGACATTTGTTTCCTCATATAACAAGAAGTTAGCTATCGGAAGTTTCCATTGGATTAATTCAGGCGTCCACCAACATCACTGAAGTCAGGTCTTACTGTCTCTCCTATCTGTAGGTGTCAGTGTCGGTGACTACCTTGGTGGTCATCTTAATAACTTCCGGAAGAGGATGCCATGGGAGTATTTCTTTTATTATTATTATTATTATTATTATTATTATTATTATTATTATTATTATTATGTTTGTTTTAATACAGAGCAAGAAAGCTGTTCCTGGAAATATCCGACAACTGACCTCCCCTCGCATCTCATTGGTCAACATGGGGGTCACATGCCTACTCCTAACCCAATCAGTGGCAAAGTTTGCCTCCGGTTCTGACCAATCATAATTCACCTCCAGAGGCTGGGGCGGGTCACAGGTTCCTTTAAAACACTTGGCACTTCAGACCTCACAGAAGTGAGGTTGCCCTGGATAGAAAAAGGATGATGGTCAATGATTTCTCAGAAAGGTAAACAACTGTGTTTGTCACATTCTTGAAATGGTTATTCCAGGGTAACCATTCTCAGTGAACTCCAGTCAGAACTGAAGGGGCAACGTAAGTATAAACTTAGAAGACAAAGGTAAGCGTGGGGTTCCGTCTGTTGTGCTTTCTCATACCTGTTCTCTGAACAAATCATCCTTCAATAAAGAGAATCACTTTCTGCATTGGAAAAGGGGTGTAGATGGCCAAGAGATGAGGTGGGAAAGGCGCAGTGTGGCTACTAGGGTGGGATCTACCACTAACCTGCTGTGTGATCTTTTTAAATCCTGGACCTCTGCACACCTCCCTGACTTCACCTTAAAAGGAGGGAGTCTGCCCAAAGGATCCCTAATATCTCTTCTCACTTTGGAATTTGATGATTTTCCCACTTTACTCACGGCCATCTGTTATATATCCTTTGTCTCTTTATTCTCAAGCTGATAGAAATGGCATGCCAAAATTTTCTTCCTGACTTTAGGTTTCTCTTGTCCTTTAACTCTTTCTTCTCAGGCTAGAAGAGCCAGGAGAACAAGACACCTCTACATGCTTTGCAGTGTTTTGTGTTTGTTGAACTATCATTTATTAAGGACCTACATGGCGAGGCAGACTGTAGAGTGCTTTGTTTACACATAGTGAGCCCTCTGTCTTTATTTCCTTATTGGTTTTCCTCCTGCAGCTTTTGATGTCTTCAGATTTTAAGAGAGGCAGAGTAGCATTCCTGAGCTAGAGGTATTAGATGTTTAGTTTGTTATTATTGTGAGGACACGGCCAGGCCTAGTCCCAGAGGATCACAATTCGTGTGAATAAGGCAGCAATCCCAGCTTTCCAACGCCACCCACTCATTTTATAAGCACAATTTCCATATATGGCAGCAGAGTTAGAGGAAGTAAAAGAGACTAGTTCCCATAACCCGCCTTGGTCTTGGAGACAAATGACAACAGAATGTTTAACTTTAAGGAACTTTATAAAGGCAAGTGAGAGGGTTTTTTACCAGAGAAAGGAGAAACAGAAACTGAGAGACTCCGAATTTTAAGGATCGTGGAGAGTTCTTTGGACTTCTTCTTCTTCTTTTTTTTTAGACTCTCTAGCATAATTTTTCCTTAAAATTTGGTCACTGGTAATTTTTTTAGCTTTTTATGCATCTAATCAAACTGTGTTTATTCTCCTGAGGCTGGCAAGCAGGTGGCTCTAGTGTTTTAAAGGGGGAAAAAAATCCATGTGGTTAATTCTTCTTTTCACTTGGAAGCATCTTTATGTAATTTTAGAAGTCTTTGGTGTGTTGAACTTCCTGAAGAAGGGAGTGATTATTTTGCAATTAATAGCATACAAATATAGTTGGTCCATTATGGGATTGGTGGCAACAGCTAAAAGAGCATCAGCTCCTTTTACTACTTGTGCCCAATGCAGTACCAGCTCTAACAGTGATGAGGTTTGGAATTTTTATGTAACAATAAAAAGCATTGTGGCAGACATTGTTTATTGCCTAACCATCAGCCATTTCCCTGACTCCACTTCTCTTCTAATCCATTTCTGATTTTTTTTTCAAGGCAGAGGTCCATTGATTCCAGGGAAGGTATTTGTCTTTCTCAGCCCACGGATTTAATCATGATTGGTCTAGGGCTGAGCATATGACCTTATTTTAGCTAATAAGACAAAAGGGGGAAGGAAATTGGATGAACACTTCCCTTCCCAATAAAATCATTTTGCCAAATCAATGAATTATTTTCAATGATCATTTTGGGTTCTCAGCAGCATTTGCAGATTTGACTAGCATCCTCCTTACAGTGTTTTCCTCAGTGTGGTCACTGGTTTTCTTCTAGTTTTATTGCCTTCCCTTTTTCAGATACTAGACTGATTCTTCTACCTCTTCATGATCTCTAAAGTTGCGACTTCCCAGGGTTCACTGCTTGGTGCTTTTTCTGTCAAAACTCACTCTCATTCATGATTGTAACACCTTCAATAAGGTATTATGTTTAGGTTTAAATAGAATCTTTATCTACTCCCATAGTCCTTTCCCGGGCTTCCCCATTTCTGGAAAGGTCAATTACCATTCACTTGCTCTTACCAGAAAACTAGAGATTATCCTTGATTTTGTACTTTCTCTCGAATCTCCCACACAATGCAGTGGCATATGCTCTTAACATTACCTTCAAAGTCTATCTGCAATCTTATACTTCTCACCACTACCACCATTCACTGTGGTCCATGTTGCCTTCATCTCTCAGAGGAACTGCTGCAGTAATCTCTTTATTACTTTCCCACTTCCTTTGCCTCCTGGGGCAGTTAGAATTGGTTTCAACTCTCTATAAAAAAAATTAGCCAAGGTTTAAACAAGATACATTTATTTCTCTCTCATATCAGTTTGGAAGTAACAATTCCTGTGTTCTTTTGGCAACTTCATAGTGTTGCCAGGGGCCTATCTTTCACCAGAGCCTTCATCTTTCACCTGTCTTCTCTATCATTCTAGTTCAAGGTTGAATCCTAGCAAATAGTTTTTATCTGCAAGCTCGTCTCATGATGAAGCTTTAACTAGTAGGTTCACATTTCAGGCCTAAGAAAGGAGGAACAAAAGAGAAGAAAAGGAACTGTAGTGATCTTTAAGCATTTTCCTAGAAGTCTCAACTACACTTCCCTTTACATTTATTAATTGGACATAACTTGGTCACATGGTCCATGGAAATGTAATCTTTTATTCCAGGCACCAATATACAGACTTTAAATTGGAGTTCTAATTCAAAGGAGGGAAAAATAATGCATCCAGGAGTAAGAATGTAGCATTTTCTGCCACATATCTTTTTAGTTACTCCTTACATAAAAGCCAGTTAACTTTTAAAAAACTTAAATCATATTATAATACAACCCTGTTTTACCTCCTCCTATTGTGCTCAGATTAAAATTTAGTGGCTCTGTCTCTCTCTCCAACATCATCTTTTATCCTATGTCCCCCTTACTCTGTTCTGGTAGTCCCAGTTTATTCTCAGTATGCTGAATTTATTCCCACTATGGAACATTTGCATTTGCTGTCTGTTACACGAAATTGGTGTTTTTAAAATCTTGGCTCAATTCAGCATCACTTCATTCAGGTACAGCCTTGCCCCATATCCTGATGTCTTTTAAGAATGAAAAATGTAGATTTATTATCTAGAATATCTTACTTTGGAATATTTATCCAAATCATATAAAACACATTCAATAACTTATATGACTTGAATATGCTTACCTGAGAACTGAATTATATGGCAATTATAATTATATATAAATATATACTGAATTATATTTTCAAGTCAACCATTTACTGTTTGTAGACATTTTGTTGAACACTTATCAATTTCAATTTTTGAAGTTTTGCTTTTGCACTTTGAGCGTGGAAATTTATATGGTCTTGAATATTGTTCCATAGGATATACTGGGTAAAAGTTCCCTAGGATGGCTATAAATTTTACCCTGACCAATACTCTAAAATTGTTCTGTCTATGGAAACTTCCTCATGTTTAAATCTTAATGAAATATTATTAATAAATGTTTTATAACTTATGTTATTTCTGCTGTAATATTTGAATGATCTAACCATGGTTTAGAACAGGGTTTCTCAAACTTGTCACTCTTTGACATTTGGGGAAGGATAAATCTTCATTGTAGGGTACTTTCCCCTGACCCGTAAGATCTTTAGTGGCATCCCTGGTTTTTACCCACTAATGCCAGGTAGCAATCCCCTGTCATTCACGCCCCTCCCAGATATGACAAGCAAGAGTGTTCCCAAATGTCCACTGGAGACATGCTCAGTTGAGAAACATAGATTTAAAAGCTAAAGTTGCAGAAAACTTCTTACCAAAGTCCATATACTAAGTTATTAGCAGATAGGACTGGACCATGGAAGATTTCCTCAACTTGTAAAACTTTGCAGAATCCAAGCTTTGAAGAACCTTAGCTTTGCAGAACCTCAGCTTTGACACTGGTCCTGAGTAATCACTTAACTTTATGATTTGAGTTTTCTTAATTTTAAAAATGAAGGCAATGATACCTATTATATCAGGTTGCTAGTAAGATGAAATGAGGAAAGAACCTAGCCCAGTGTCTGGTATACATTGAAAAGTTCAATATTTTTTTATTTCTCTTTTATTAGTTAAAATGGAGAGATTTGGATGAAAGAGAAGTAATGTGGCTATTCCTGGCATATACTCAGCACACAAGAAAGGGGAGTCTTATGGGGCTGAGAGACAAGGAAGTTATCCTGCCCAACTTCTTAAGAGCAGAAGGGAATGTATGGTTACCAGGAAACATAAAAACACAAAATAATTGTCAAAGACCCCTGAACTTAATGTAAACTTGAGCTCATGTGTTCATAGTTCCATATGTCTTAGATATTTAATTACATTACAATTGTTAAGTCAATAAGTTACCTCCTGTAAACATTAGTTGGGCATTTCTTAATTTCAATTTTTGCAGTTTTGCTTTTGTATTTTTGTGCTTGAAAACTTAAATGCAAAATCTAATCACTTCTTCTCTTTCTGCTGTCATTATGGTTCAAGCTTCCATTATCCTTTGGTTGACTATCGCAAGAATCTCCTTCCTGGTCGTCACTCTTTCTCTGCATTATTACCTGTTGTTTGTGTTTTCAATACAAGCAATTGATTGAGGCCTTTAAACTATACATCATATCACATCTCTTTGCTCAGCAACCTGCAAAAGCACCCAGGGAAAAGCCCAAGTCCCCCGTCTGTCCCAGAGTATAATCTACTATACTCCAAACCTCCTGGCCTCCTTCTGGCTTCTGCACCATACCAAGCACACATACCTGCCTCAGAGTATTTGCACTGCTCCTCTGTTTCCCTCAGAATCATGGCTCCTTTATTTCCTTTAGTTTTCTGCAAAATTTTATCTTGTTATTGAGACCTCTCCTGACTCACCTGCATAAAATTGTGCTTCATGACCAAGATCCAATCCACCCCAGCCCCACACCTCCCTCCTACTCTTACTCTGCTTTGTTTTTATTCATATCATGTGACTTTAGCCAATACAATCCTCTATAAATACCAAAAGAGCAGAGGCTTTGCTTTCTTTGCTCTTGTATTTCCAGCACCTTGAACACTGGTTGGCACATAGTCAGTATTCAATAATTTTTTTTAATGGATGAACAGAGGATAGCAAAGACTTTCATGGATTTAAAAATTTAAACAAATGACAACAACAACAAACTCTGAGACCATTTGTAAAGTCAACGATGCAGATCCTTTGGTGCCCTATATCTACTAGACTGGTTTTCTACTGCTCTCCTAAATGTTTGTTCATAACAACTCTGACATACATAAGTAGTGTCTCTCTCCCTTTCCTTCCTTCTCAAATAGTCACGAACATTTACAATCCTCACAGGTGAGAATTATGATGCTTATGAAGGGTTATACTTGAGAAATTAACAAATATTAGACTCAAAAGAGGTAGATAACAGTTCTGGCTGCCCCACATATCTAGTCTACTCAAGTATGGGGAATATAGAAAACTGTTTGGCATCTTAAGTCTAAAATTTGCTCATATGACCCCCTTTTTGCTGCAAAGTTAAGTTCTTAGTCTCATTATGAAGTTTCCTGTGGCCCGACACGCCTCTTTTTGATGACATGTATTATCTGATGAGCACTCTACTTTAAACTATACATCACATATCACATCTCTTGTATGGGATTCTAGCATTCATTCTTTCACCACATACAATTTGGCTGACACTTGTCAGCTTTTTCTTTTTTACCCCCAACTGTCTAGTATCTTTTTCCTTCTAGAATATTACCTCTTGGCTACTTTATAGATTCTTGGTGGGAAGGGATTTCTAGAGCTTGCTTCATTAAGAAATAGTGAGAAGCTTGTTCCTTCCTCTCACACTGAAATCAAGATATGAGCCAGGCCTACCATTTTATCTGAGGCTCAAGATACCCTCCAAGATCACTGGTTCTTGGCAGGATATATGTCCTTAGAGAGGCAGGATTGAGGTCCTCATTTCCTTGCTAGTTGTTGGAAAGGAACCACTCTTAGCTAGTAGAGGATGTATTCGGGTCCCTGCCATTTGTGGTTCCTTGCCCTTGTGGCAATTTGCTTCTTCTAGTACAACAGGAGAGCATCTTCTGTGGCTTTGAATTTCTTTGAATTTCTCTTCTTCCATCTCTGACCTCTAGACTGTCTGTCAGGTGTTCACCTCATCAAGCCAAGCCCAGCCATAATCAAGGAGAAGTGCTTCCACAGGGCATGCACACCAGGGAGTGGGAATCTTGGGGTCATCTAGGAATTCTGATTACTGCAACATTTCTACAAGGATGCCACTTGGAGAAGTTTATTACTTGGCTCAAAATTAGCATATGTATCCAGAGGTAATAAGTCCAGGACAGTTGGCTATAGTGGCTAACAGCCATGGACAAAGTCATTGTCCTATTGGGGCTTACTGGGGAGCAATGTATTTGCCTGCCAAAGTGGAGGCTTAATAATGTTTGTAGAACATTAATATTGTTAATAACAATGCTTGGTAGATTCTTGTGTGTATGAATGTTTGTGTGTGTGTGTGTATGTGTGTGTGTGTGTGGTGTTACAGACACATCTGTGCATTTGGGGGTGTTTGTTTCTTTAGATGGTGTAGCTTTAGAAGTTGCCTTCTGATTGGAAGAATCACACAACAGATCCCCTCTGGCCAAAAATCTCCAGTCATGGGGGTCTGAGCCTATGTCATTGACACCTCTCATTCATCAGGAAAAGGGATCATTCTCCATCAGCCATTTGGCAAAATTGAAACAAAGTAATTGTAACACAACAGTGTCATAGGATCCATGACACCTGCTTTAAAAATAAATCTCCTGGCTTTGTCTTTCCCTTTATTTTCAATAAATGCTTCAGTATTATTGCCACTGCATTAATCTAGCAGCAGGAAACCATTATCCTATGACAACAGTCTCTCCCATTAACATTATCTTTTAATTTTAAGATTGTTTAGATGACTGCTAGAAGCTACTAAATTAAGATAAAATGAACAAAGAATTTATTTTGTTTAAGCCAAGTGTTCAGTCAAGGCAGCTGCCTCCAATCTTGACTGCTCTGGCAAAAGAGACACCATTATTTTTGTATCCGATTACAAAATAACATTTGGGTATAAGCTGAAATTTCCAGAAATCAAGACATGTTTTAAATGTCATCTGGGAAATAACCATTAAATTTTAAATTATTATTTATATTGCTTGCTGTATGACATAGTATATATTAAGAGTTGAAAATACTGTTATTTTTCTAGGAAGCAATTGTTGTAGTAAATAAAACAATAATGAAATCACAATGATGAAAACTCAATAAAGGAATAAAGGAAACATTTGTCTAGTAGAGTTTACCCTGAAAAATAATTGAATTTGGAGAATGCAGCAAAAATGAGACAGGAGGAAAATAACAAAAAACTTAAAAAGGGTTGTGATTATTGGTGATTATTATTTAATATTCTGACAGTTATATCACATTAAACAGTATCTGTAAGTTTTATATTGAATATATTACAAGCTTGTTTTCAAATAGTAACTAACTTGCCTACTATCCATTAACCTAAAAAATTCTCTTTTATTCTATCAGCTATATCCTAACACTGGAAGAGACTCTAAAATCTTCTGTGTTTTGTTCCATCTTCATCTGTTCCAATGGCCTTAGGGCTTTCTTCCCAAAGATCAGAGGCTGGAATAACTACAAATAAGGAATATATCTAAATAATTATTAGAGTAGTGATATTATACATTCAACAGTTGAGATCTGTGATTACCAACTCCCACGAGTAAGCCACACAGAAGAAAATTAATAGAAACTGAGTTTCTGTTTTAATAGAATCTTTCTGGAAGGAAAAAAGAAAAGGCTTAAATTGTGAATTCCCCCCTACTCTTAATGTAGTTCAAGTAGGCCATCAATATGTGTCCTATTTACTGATAGGTGCACATAAATTATTGTGACTTCTAGAAATTATCAAAACTTCACTGGAGTGTCATATGTAGTCTTCCCAGCAATGAGTTATAGTCAATAATTCATTCCCTGACGGAGCTGATAACAGGCAGATATTCTAATAATGTGCTAGGATTTACTACTGGACACAAGCAGTAAGTAGGAATTTCAATGCAATGTTAAATGTTATCTCAGTGGAGAAAAGCAATAAAAACAGGACAGAGGGAGGCATCTGGGTGTGATGTTTCAATGTTTTAACCCTCCAATTAGACCAAACGTATATAAAGGTAGTGTTGTTTTAAGTTTTCATTTTTTTGAAGCAAATTGTTTCCAGAGTATTGTTTTGTAATAACTTCTCCTGATCTTATTGTTGGTGAGCACAGCAGCTGGCTCTGAAAAAAAATGCTAAAACTAAAGACTATTTTATTTTTCAGTTGTTTCCCCAAATTTGAAAATGGCTTCCCTTGAATATTTTCCTTTTAGAGGAAACTTCCAAAAAATATTATCATCTCAGACAAAAGGTCTTAAATATATTTTCAGTGATTTCTTATCATACAGAGAAATCAACAAATTTGCTTTCTCTGTCAGAATGTTTTGAAGCTAGAAAAGAAGCGGTGATTCATCAAAAACAATTTTATTATGAAATTTGATTTATGTTGAGAAATATAAATGATGACGTTATAATGTGTACCTCTGTGTGGAGGGAACACATTTTAGTCAATTGAATTATCCAATTTTATTATTTTAAAAAATCCATATCTGGTTGTTCTTTTTATTCAGAAAAATTTATGATGCTGTACAGAGTAGAAATGTGTGTTTTTCAAATCTATGGACAGCTATGGATTGTACTCCCTTAATTCCAATAGGGTCATTCATTACAATTGGATGAATAAATATTATAATAATGTTCATCATCTCCTTTGGTGAGCAAATACTTTCAAATACTACATTTTATTATAAGTATATACAGAGAAAATGCTTAATTATATCAATTCTATAATTAAAAATAACACTAACTAAAGAAGTTGTGGTTGGGGCAATTAAAATTTCTGAATTACTAGCCTTTAAAAAATTTTAAACCAAGAATAGTTACAGACAACATAAGGGAGAATGAACTATGTTTTATTGCCTTAGTTTCTCTATCAATAAATGCTCATTTGCATCATTTTAAAGAGGAATGGTAATTTTATATGGAATCACTATTTTCTACTGGGTTTATAATTTTAATATATATCCTTAGTAATAACCACTTCACATATATACAGATGACCCAGTCAACTATATATCCTCTTTTGTAACTATTATAAAACTAACTTTATTCATGCAAAGATTTGACTCAATTTTAATAAGCATTGCTTGTCGACCTATTAGGCCACTGAGAAGACCTTAATGAAAATATAATATACTCACACATGTGGTCTGATGAGTTATCAGCAATGATATTTGCAGAATATCACTTATGCTTGAATTTTGTTGACAAAATTCAGTCCTAGAAATGGGTAGTATGAGTAAGCAAAATAATTTTCCTTATAAAATCATTGCTATGAAATATATTCATATATAAAGATTTACTGAGTTCTGAGGCAAATTTGGGGGATTTTTAAGGTGATGTTCCTACTCTTATATGAAGAAAACAAGTCATTTCTTGTCACTGTAACACAGAGATCTTGCTGCATTGGACAAAATGCTGGGGCACAGATGTGTTCCCTTCTTTACCATCACCTTTTCACCTTTCCTGACATCTCCAGGAGCTTTAAATGTCCTCATGAAATAGAATAATTTAAAGTAAAATGTACACCTTACATTTTTATTTCCAACTACAACAATATCCATGCTGTTTTTCACCCCTCTATCATTATTTGATTTCAATAAAATCAACTCCGTGTGTGTGTGTGTGTGTGTGTGTGTGTATTTTTGTTTGTTTGTTTGTTTTGTACTGGGGATTGAACCCATGGATGCTTAACCACTGAGTCAAATCCCCAGCCCTTTTTTATATTTTATTTGGAGACAGGGTCTTGCTGAGTTGGTTAGGGCCTTGCTAAGTTGCTGAGGCTTGCTTTGAACTCAAAATCCTCCTGCCTCAGCCTCCTGACCTGGGATTACAAGTGTGCACCACTGTGCCATGCCTCACTATGCTTTTATATTGCCCTATAAAACAGTAGTTAGGATAGAATTTCCTAAATACTGATTAACATAATTTGATGAGTTATTTACCAAATGTAATCATTGGGATTCTTAAAAAAAAAAAAAAAAGAATCTTCTAATAAGGCAACTATCTACCCTTTATCACATAAAACATTTAGTAAGATACCTATAAGGGATTTTGAGAAATCTCAAAAAGACAGTAAATCCAAAGTATTATTATCAATATTTTAAAGTCAAGATATGGTTCCTTGAAATGTAGTCTTTCAGAGATGTAGTCTTGATGCGTTGGACATAAACCCCTTACTGTGCAGTACTCCCCACCTCCATCCCACAACAGTAACACAAAGCAGTGGTACAGGTCCCAGCTGCCATTCCTCTTCCTTGGGCTTTCTCTGTTGCTATCATTCCTTCTTCTCTCCACATTGGAATTTGTCATCCCAGCCTCAAGCATTTTGGATTCACCTTGCAGGAGCTTTTTTACTTCGAGGGGATCTCGGTGACAACAATAATACAGGTGGGGGAATTTTTAAAAGTCCTGCCTAAAAAGACTTCCTTCCCAAACAGTTTTGCATTGGCTTTAAAAGGGTGAAATATTTTTTCCTGAGAAAGTGCTGGGGCATTTGTCTTGGACGTGGCCATCTCAGCATGGAAAATAGCATGGGTCTGTGTGCAAACTCTGGCTATCCATGCAGATTCTTAGAGAACTGTCACTTGGAGAACACAATGATCATATTGAAGGACTAGAGTGAGAAGAGAGGAAGATATGGATAAATCATTTCAGAAGGAATAAGGGCTTAATCTAGGACCAATATGGCTCTTACATTTAATAAAAATTCAAGACAGAAATAATTTGAGTTGCTTTATTTTCCAAGCACCATATTTATTTATTTTTTATCATTTTAAGTGAGTAGGCTGAATGATTAATGTGGGACGTCATCAGAGGTTTCTTCAACTGCTGGGCACAATATTGTATTATTTTGAGTTAGGCAATTTCACTTTACATAGGGATTATTACTTGAAGTACCGTTTTTATGTTTGTTTAAAGAATGCCTTTATACAGAACTCTTTTACCCATGATGAACTTGTATGTGTTTACACAGTTTTGGTGTGTTTTGGATCAGTGGAAATAAAAGACTGACATTGGTACCTCATTCAGGCAGGCACTCTCAGACCACAAATCTTGCTACCCAGATGAGAAAGGAATGCTAATGCAAAGAATGCAGAAATAAAGGCTACCCAGAGGTGGCGCTGTGGTTAAAGTACACCTGAATTTTGATTACAGTGAATGGATTTACTCCCTACCCTTCAGAGGAGAGATGTTAACCATTATCACTTTTGTATTTCTATAACCACAACATCAGCAAATAAAGCTCTATGGTAATACACTCCAACCCACTCCAATTTACAGGGACAAGTGTAAAGACCTAACTTCACACACAATTAGAGCCAAAACACAAAAACCACCTCCTAAATCTTAGGCCTCTGATAGCCTAGAAATCTGTATTCAAAGTTTTATACATCCTTCTCTCCCTCCTTCCATACAAACTACCTGGATTCTTTGATGAATCACTCAGTGATATCTGAAATGTGCCTGGCTAAGTTTTTAACATTTCGTTTTAGAATTTAAAAATTCATTATTGTGTACACTCTTTAGACAATACCACAATTCATTACAGAACTATGTGTTATATGTTCTATTTTTAAAAAAATCACTTTAAAAAATGAAGAATAATGGGCACTGGCTTAATTTTCTCATTTTTGATGAGAAATTAAAGCCCAAGAGAAGGAAATCTAGTTATATATGACAAATTCTAACATAATTATAGTCCACTAAGATCCTGTGTCATCTCATTTTGATTATTTTAAATTATTAACAAATTAAAAATGAACCCCAGGAATTGAAATGTTTCCTTTTGTGGGGGAGGTCTTCCTCATTTGGTTTGGGTTTTCTTGACTAACCTTCAAGGTGTATTACATCTTTTCTAAGTTGGCCTTCTTTAATCATGCCTTTCTACAGTTGTTTTTTTTATTCAGGACATTTAAAGTATTAATGCAGATTTAATGATTTCTTTAAAAATGTTTTTTATATGTGCCCAAGGTGAAGTAATCATAACAATGCAATTTTTAAATACAAATCAGTAAAATTAATTCATTTAATTTTAACATATAAGGAATTTAAGATGCTAGAATAAAGAAATGAGTATTTTAATTGGTCTTTAAAATGTCCTCTGCTTAGTTTTACAGGCAATAATTATTTTTTCTTTTGCAGTCCTAATTTTGATGGTTTAAAGGATAGAAATTCCCCAACAGACACTAAAACCATGGATGTTCAACATGTGCATTGTCTTGCCAGATTCTCCTTCAGGTTCCTTTCCTCAATCTAGCAGTACTGTGTGTAATACAATATAAGAAAACTTGTCCCACAAGGCTGGTTTTACTTAATGATACTCAGCAGAAGGGCTTTGCACTTTCATGATAATTTCCAACAGAAAAACCTCTCTGGAACTTACTAATAATAATCAGACCTAATATTAGCCTCAAATCAGAGATTTCTTAAACCTATTTGGCATGCCTCCTTGAATGTCTAGGTAGGTATTCGAGCTTCTAGGCTGAGCTTGGGCCTAGGAAAGAGACTCTCTGGTTAGCACCCTAAAAGCATTCCTCAAGTCTTGATTTATACTAGAAAGGTCATTTCTACTCTTCAGAGGCTGTGAGAGTGCAAATAACTTCCATTGCTTTCGAGGCTAAGAGTAACTCAACATTTCATCCCCCACAGTGAGGAGGAAAGTAGGGTAGGGCAATGCGTTCTCCCTTAAGGGTTTTTTTTTTTTCAACTTTGAAAATAAGGATTTTGGTATGTACATCATCAGCAATTGACAAGTATCTATGAAATGCTTACTAAGCTCTTAGTTTACATTCGGGTTAATGGGAAGTGGGAGATTTAGCAGTCAGTATTTAGGCAGGAACGTCTTTCCCTTGTTAACTAAACTTCCACTAAGATTCATAAATATCCAACATCGTGAATTAAAACAAACAAACAAACAAACAAAAAACCCTCTTTTGCGTGCTTGTGTGAGTTTAGAGCAACGCTTTGATGCAGAAAGGCTTTTCTTCCCAAGCAGGAAGAGACCCATTTCTGAGACAAAGTTTCTCAGGATCTCCTCTGGATTTGAGAGGAGGATCCCCTCAATCCCCGAGGGGTGAGCGGGTGCGGATCTTAAGGGTCCTCGCGCGCCGAGAGGCAGGTGCAACCCCGAGACCGGACTCGCGATTCCGGGCTGTGGAGGCAGCTCAAGCCGGGTACCCGGCGACCGGCGCCAGGGCCACTTCTCCCCACCTGATTCCGGCCAGTCCTGCGCCTTCCTCCGCGGGCTCCGCTGCCTCACTCTCTCCCCCGCCCCCCGAGTCTCGTTTCAGTCATCCCTTTGTCCTTCCCCGGATTGGCAGGTTTTATTATTCCGCCTGAACAATCCGGCCGCCCAGTGGCTGAGGGTCGCTGACGTCGGCGGCAGAGCCGGGGAGTAGTTGGGATTTTGTTCTGTCAGTAACACATGTGTAAGAGCCGCGGAGGGAGCGAGCGAGCCGGCTAGAGGCCAGCGCTGCCGCCGTCGCCGCCGCCTCCGAGCCGGGCAGCTGCAGCCCCGGCAGCGGCGCAGGCTCCAGCGCGCCGGGCCGCGGCCGCCCGCAGCCCCCGACTCCAGGCGCGCCCGCCTGCCGGCCTCCTCACCGGCCGCGGCCGCTCTCGGATCTTGTTTTTGCGGCTGCTCCACGGCCGGCAGTGCTTGGCCGAGCCGCCGCCGCCGGCCCCGAGCGAACGAGCGAGCGGGCGCGCGGGAGGGAGGAAGGCGGCGGAGGAGGAGGAGCGGGAGGCGCGCGGGCGGGGGCGGGGGCCGCCGGGCGGGGGGCCATATACAAAGTGAAGCCACATTGCCAAACTTGCAGCAGCGATTGCAGCAGTTGCTGCCGCTGCGCCGCGCCTGAAGCCGCGCCGCGCGGGCCGAGGGCTCCTGCAGCTGCTCGCGCGCAGCCGGAGGCGGAGGAGAGGACGAGGACTGGGACTGACAAATCTTGCCTCCCGGGCCGCCC
>NW_026000080.1:1788933-1791203 GCF_001458135.2 Marmota marmota marmota | reverse complement strand
GGGGCCGTTTGGGGCCGGGGCTGTTTTCTTTGGCTTCCTTCCCTTGACCGTCCCAAATTGCAAGTAAACAATACGTCGCCTTAGATAATGCGCGAGTCTGAAACTACCGAGGCCGGCCTGCGAGCTAGCGCGGAGGGCAGCCCCGGGCCGCCAGCTTTGTAGCGGTTCCTGCTTACAAAAGGGTTCTTGGAGACCGGGATGGTGGAGACCCTGAAGGGGGGTGGGGACGTTTCCAGTTGCAAAGGGAAAGGCAGGGACTGCTTGGATGAGGATTTAAGTGTAAGAAGTAGTGTGTGCCAGAAGGGGGACAGTCACGACCCTCCCCCCTCCAGTAAACACTATTTTTTTGAAACAGTGGCAGAAAGGATCTAAGTGACCAGAATTCGGTATTGTTGGTTCTTTAAAAAAAATTCCTCTTGGCTTATAAGTCTTTTGTTCCAATCCAGGAGAAATCCGGTGAATCACCTAATTAAAATCAAGACATGAATTAAGCATCCATTTTTGTACTACAAATTGCCAGCGCTACATTTGTCCCTCCCTTGGTCTCCATTAAAAAACACCAGAGACGTTGTTAAAGGGGGGCAGATTTTGCCTCTAGCTGCCACTTCTGCTTTCTATTTCACTGACTATCCCAGGACCTAAATTGCTTGGCTATGTAATTACTAGAGTATAAGCCTATTTAACTTAAAAGCTTTCTTTCTTTCTTTCTTTCTTTCTTTTTTTTTTTCCAACTCTAAATGAAACTTGATGAGGGCCCGTCCTTAGTTATCAGGGGAGTCAGTTTCTGGTCAGTCCTCTTGATTCATCTCTTTTAGATTTAATCAGCATTAAGGTATTGCTTGTCCTTAAGAGCTTTAGCTAATGGGGTTACTGGATGCTTTTCTCAGTGTAATGTTTCCTTTTCAAAAAAATATACATATATATTTACCTCTCACCAAAGATGGGGGCGGGGAACAGCTTGGAATCTCCTCCCTCCCTCTCCCCTTTTAAAAAGGAATTCGGACGATTAAAACGTTGGGGAGAAACAGTTTAAAGACCTAGGGCAGGAAATGCAGATTCATTTGGGTTAGGACTGAAATTGTAACAAAAAGCAATTCCTCGAGTAAATGCATCAGATAAATCAATTTACATAAAGGTATGATGCATTCGGATAAATGCAATGCTAATGGGTTTTAGAGTGGTCCTGTTTCCAAAGTCTCAGGGTTTTGTTACAGCTTAATTGGTGCAGTTCTTATTCTGGTTTATTGTGCGGTCACTGGACACACGTTCCGGGACTCTTTCGGAGGAAATGTGTTTAAAATCAGCCTATTTAAGGAACTCGAGTCCTTGTTTGGTTCCCTCTCTCTCGTTCTTTTGCAGCAGCCAAGTTGGGCCGGGGACAGGCAAAGTTCGCCCTCTCCCTTCTGAGGTATCAGCTGAATGTCTTGAGCAGATAGCTGGGAGCGTTGGGGGGAGCCCACACTCTTGGCTTACAGAGGACAAAGACAAAACAGGCTGCTTAATTGGCAGTAAATAACTTGATCTTTTTATAGAATAAGTGACTGAAGGAACACTAGGACTTTATTGGACTCGGGATTGGAGGCAACAAATTAATCGGTTTAGGCTAAGTTTTATAAATTGATTCCTATATTATACCCCAGTTGCTTCTCTTATGGCATTCATTAGAAAGAGTGGGGAATGTTTAAAAGCAGTTTTTGGTGACAGCAGGACTTGGCTCTGAATATAACTTGTTCATCACTTAATAGTGCCTTCTAGAATATTACCTACCCCCCCTCCTTTGGAGTAACAAAGCTTTAGCATTTAAATTGCTGATCAAGGGCAGATTAGTGAGACCAAAGTGGAGAGTGTTTGTGTAGGAAGTTAACAGGCATCCTAAAGTTCAATGATCTATTATTCTTGCCTGTGTCCTGAAAACCCAGAGAAAACACTCATTGATCTTGAAAATGAAATGAGATTTGGAACAATAATGGGAGATGGCGGTCACCACAATGGCATGTGAAAGGTGCTGTTTAAAAATACGAAAAACCAGTTTCGCAACTTTACACACCGCACCCCCTCCCGCCACCTTGCCTCCCCTCCCACCACCACGCTCTCCATCTCCCCTCTGCCGGTCCCTCCCTCCTCTTTCAGAAAACCCAACTATTTCCAACTTGTGAACTGCAGCTGCACTTCCCAGGGCAGAGCTCGGGAGGGAACGTGGCTCTGGCGGGGCCGCCGCCTCCCCACGCCCCTCGGCTGGCTCGCGGGGCTCGGCCGGGGCTGAGGAGGGG
>NW_026000080.1:1786179-1788908 GCF_001458135.2 Marmota marmota marmota | reverse complement strand
GGGGGAGGCGCTGCGAGGGGTGGAGCGCGCCGCCGAGCTCGCTCTCGGAGTTTTGACAGTACCGGAGCTGAAATTGTCAGCGGCGGCGAGCGCAGGAAAGTTGAGAGGAGCTCGTGGCCCCAGAACAAAGCTTGAGAAAAGTAAACAGGCAGCTGCTGCCGGCGAGCCTCCCTCCTTTCCTCTCTCGCTCAGCCTCCTTCCCGCCCTTGCTTTGCCGCTTCCTTCCAGCAGCTCCGGGGGGGGGGGGGAGGAGGGGAATGGGCTTGCTCTCTCTCTGGCGATTACTAACTTTTGCGTCGCCCCTGTTTTGTCTTTCTCTCCCTGTCCCCTTCCCGCCCTCTGCAGACCATGGTGAATCCGGGCAGCAGCTCGCAGCCGCCCCCGGTGACGGCCGGCTCCCTCTCCTGGAAGCGGTGCGCAGGCTGCGGGGGCAAGATTGCGGACCGCTTTCTGCTCTATGCCATGGACAGCTATTGGCACAGCCGGTGCCTCAAGTGCTCCTGCTGCCAGGCGCAGCTGGGAGACATCGGCACGTCTTGTTACACCAAGAGCGGCATGATCCTTTGCAGAAATGACTACATTAGGTAAGTCTGATGGCTTTTCCTGAGGGTAAGCACAGCAGTGGCAAGGCCAAAGTTGAAGGGAAGGAGCCTGCACCGATCGAAAGACATGACAGCCTTCACCTCAAAAACCTTCTGATGAGCGAAATTTAAGGGATTTAAGAAGCATGTACTAGTCTTCCGTATTTGATAACAAAAAAGGGACAATTGCCATACAAAGTAAAAACTCCCGTCCAATGGAACTGGCTGTTGTATGTGCAAAGATTGAGCACCCTAAGTGTTCAGTCTTAACTGGACTTCAGGCTATAAATAAGCATTTCAAGTGGGAGTTAAGTTGCTTTTTTAAAGCAAGGTAGGGACCTACAGAGCTCAGAGACAAAAGGTTAACTTAAAAATAAAAGTGTAGTTAGTGAGAAAGTGTGTGTAGCGATGGCTAATTATGATATTTGCATAAGCACCTTTAAACTTTTTTTTGAGTGTAATGCTCTGACTCATTCTTTGTGCTCCTTATGAAAAATGCTGATTACCCATCAGTTTAAAGACTTGTAATTCTTTTTATAGCAAAAACCCCCAAAACAAAACCTAGTGGTAATGTTTTTCTTCATACTGTTACTTGGAGGCTTGCTTAAATGTTAGTGTGTGGCTTGCGATGCAAAAATTGCTTATTTTATTTTTTTTTTTTTTACTTGAAGAACCTTCAGGTCTGTAGTTTTTTGTTGTTGTTGTTGTTGTCATTTGTAGCACTGCCCTTGATCCCCAAAGAGATTTAGAAAACGAGGCTATAGAATTATACTAATCTTGCGTTTTAAAGCAATGTATAGGAACATTCATATGTCCATGTAAGCAATCTTTTCCAACAAGTTTCAGTGCAATTAATGGAAAGAATTCAGGAGGTCAGGTGCCTATAGGATCTTTTCAGGTGAACTCAAGCTACTTAAACTCATTAATTTGAAAGGAGGCATTTGAAGGATTACACATTTAATTTGAGTAAATGGTTTGATAGACTGATGCACATGAATGCTTCTAGGAGGTGTTCTGTTTCAACATCCAGTAATTAAAAAAAAAAAAAAAAACCACACGCACACCGTTGGTACTATAGAGAACTGAACACTTTTAAGAATTTCATTCTATTTAAATTTCTGCCCTTAAACCTTTTTCTTTATAGGAATTAATAGAAAATTTTCTTGTTTCTTCAATGCGGGTAAATCAGTGGATGAGATATTTTGTTCAAAGTTTAGCTCTATTGAGATTCACTTCACTGCAGCTTATACTGCGAAAGATCCCAGTGCAGTTCAGAGCGGAGTATGGGTGTGTTTACCCCAGTGATAATCATTAATGTAAAATGATGTTTGGTTATTCTGATAATGCAACCACTCTGGTGGCATCCTCAATCAGTCAAGTAAAAGAAATATACGAAGGGAGAGGGCTTTTATTTTTAAATTAAGATGGCTGCATTAATTCTGCTAAGTGTTCTTTTAAAAGTAAATGTTAGAAAAATCAGCAGGAGCATGGGTGTAATGCTTTCTGGTCTTCCAAGCAATGCCTTGAGCTTTGACAGTATTAAAATTAGAGAGCAATACTGTGGTAAGGAAGGAGGGTGGTTTGAAGAGGAAAACCTGATGGTGCAGTTAAGATTTGGTGAATAGTAGTTTCATTTCTTTCTCCAGGTTGCCTTAAAAAAACTTTGTTTCTGATTACGACTAATTAAAAAGAAGATGGGTCCACTTGTATTCCCTTAGGACAAGTTTAGGCAAGTGGCTTCCTGGGAATTGAATCCATTCCTTTCCCTATTCTTGGGGCCAAATATAAATGCCCATTTGGTGTTTTCTTGTGACCTAATGGATCAGTGGAGGATGGGTACCCAGCCCTGAGCCTTAATTAATTGATGGATCCATAGTCTCACTCTTTCTTTTTGCTCTGAATCTGGGAACTGGAGTTAAGCTTGCTCTTGAACTAAATGTTACCCTGAGACTCTTATATTTATCTGGGAGAGATGAGTTCCAGTTCAGTACCAAGTGGATCATCACCTAACACTTTGCTTACCAGCAGCCAATTTAGAGATCTCAGAAGCTAGTGTTCCCTCTCCCTCAGTACATCAAGATGCCAAAAAGGGTGGGAAGGTGGGGGAGGTGCTGGAGTGCCTTTTCCTCTCAGCTATCCCCTGCCCAA
>NW_026000080.1:1765332-1780554 GCF_001458135.2 Marmota marmota marmota | reverse complement strand
GGGGGGGGGGGGGGGGTTGCTTGCTTTTCTTTGGTTTGGGATTGTTCCTTGGTGTCAACCATCATTTTTGTTTCAGGTTATTTGGGAATAGCGGTGCTTGCAGCGCTTGCGGACAGTCAATTCCTGCGAGTGAGCTCGTCATGAGGGCGCAAGGCAATGTGTATCATCTTAAGGTAGCATATGCACTTCTCTTTTTAAAAACTCATACCTTTTCTACATGGGGACAAAGCATTTCTCCTTAGTATGAACTCTGTTTTCTCAAGCTGCAGACACTGAAAGGAATGATTGACACTGCAGCAAGGCAATGAGGGTGCACATGCCACACACACCACACTCCCATGCAGGGCATAAGCACATGTATGTGTCCCTTTCCCCCTTAGCCTGATCCACTTTATTGTGTTTTGCCTTACTATTTTCTGGAATCATGTCAAAGGAAGAAAAACATGAAAGCCTAAGTAGCTCTGTACCTGACAGATACCTGCTTAAAAACAGGTTGTAAACTTGTGACCAAAAAAGAGACTTAATTTGTACTTGTTTTCAGCGGGTTTGTTTTCCCTTTCAGTGTTTTACATGCTCTACCTGCCGGAATCGCCTGGTCCCGGGAGATCGGTTTCACTACATCAATGGCAGTTTATTTTGTGAACATGATAGACCTACAGCTCTCATCAATGGCCATTTGAATTCACTTCAGAGCAATCCACTACTGCCAGACCAGAAGGTGAATACCCAGCAATTACTAATAAGCTTTATTAGAGCAGGTTGGAAGGTTCAGCCTCTTAACCTAGCCAAGCAGTGTTCCTGGGGGTTGTGTTTTGGTGTGCTCTTTTAAAGAAATGCAGACTTTCTATTCGTGCTATTATATGTAGTGAATAGATATAGGATAGCCAATCAAATTGTGAATCCTTCACAATTTCCAAAAAAAAAATCTTGACTGGGTTTTATCTGTAGTTTCGCCCCTGTTGAACATAGATTATATTGCATGCGATATCAAACAAAACATACAACTTCCATATAACCAGTTGTTTATTCCTTTTGAGAATTTTGAAATTGAAAAACAATTGATAAGTTTTTGCGGGAGGAAAATTTGGACATCTGTGGTAGGAAAAGAGAAGAAAGGTCTTTGTCATAAAAGAATGATTTCTACATTAGTAATAGCAATCTGGACACTGGGCTTTCAAACCCAATTTGTGGTGTATTTATTTTTAGAAGAGCAGTTTTACAGAACATTTCAATAATTCCAGAGGAACGCATTTCTGTTGATTGGTCGTTCCTTAAAATTTGAATAAGTTATGACTTTTAAAACAAAGTTCTTGCTCTTGCTGACCACTCTGTGCCACTAATAGTTCCATTAAAGATTATGTATCTTGATTCTTGATCCTCAACTTGCAAGCTCATAGACTGGAGTAAGAAATGAGAAAATTATACAAATATTCAAATCATGCAGCATTAGAAGATGCTTCAGAAGGAAAATTGGTGATCAACAGTTGTCCAGTATCCCTAGTACTGGATAGTTTTAGATCTATTTTAATCTCCTTAATAAGTCCTATAGCTATGCAAGTGAGTGCATTTTGATAACTGCTGTGCCTAATTTGTAACAATTACTGTCAACCTTCAGTTAAGAGACTGTTCATTCCACACTGGCCCAGAAAAGAGTGAAATGTATGACTCGTGTGCATAATTTTATTCACATCATATTTCATACTGATTATGTATTGATGACATTGATTCATTTACTCTTTACAGCGCCACTTGCATGGATATTAAATCTTATTGACCACAGATGAATTTTAATTTCAGATTGGTGATAGATTTTTCCATCAGCTCTGATAGTATGTTTGACTTTTTCATCATTAACCCAGGCAATCACACAGCACTGAGTTATTGCATTGAAACAAAAAGTGCACACTTCACTTGGTAATTCTTTATGGATTTACAATAGGAACTTCATTAATGTCTGTTGTAAGGATCACAAAAAAACAACATTTGTCTGCAAATAGGAATTTAAGCAAGCTTCAAAAGTCCTGGGGAAAATATTACGCTTCTTTGTCGTCTGTAATGCATTTTCTTAATGCTCTGTGTGGGGAAAATGACAAATATTGAAAACTTAGCCATTTAAAATTACACTGCTATATTGAATGCTCGTATTTATCTTTTTCCCTTGCTCAAGTTTATGGGGTAATTTTTAATGTATTCTTTATTTAGTGTTAATCATATGAAATTATGTGTAGCTTTATTTGTTTAATTTACTAATATGAGAAGCTACATAGAATAGCCATTTTAAAAATAAAAAATCTTATTTTTTATTGCAAATTAACCAGTCACCTCTGATGGGGTATTAAAGTTTCTTTAAGGAGCGCTCGTACGTATGAATACTTACAGATTTTTATGGTTTGAATTTGAAAGAAGTGAAAATACAGGACAGAGTCAGGAACAGTGAATGGATAACAAATACTTTGAGATACTAATTTTGAAATAGAAGCAAAGCTATTTGTAGTTATACTTGGTAACAAAAACCGACAAAAGTGTTAGGAATAAAATGGTGGATCTCTTCTCTACTCCCCTCCTTTTTAATGGAAAAGCCTAATCCCCCTCCAAGTTGTCTCTAACTTGTTATCTTGCTGGTTTTATACCATTTCTTTCGTGACTTAGTGAAGTATAAAAAATGATTGTTATAGCTCACCAACATGCATGGTGAGAATTGAAGGATGGAGAGGTGAAATAGAAAATGAAGCCGATTATGAAGCACTGAATGTAGGCAATAGCAATATTAGCTAGGGACTGAGTGCCAAGGACACCCAAGAAATACAAGCAGGGTTGCAGTGCCATCTTATTGAGTACAAGATGATGTAAATTTAGAGGGGCTAGGAAGGGAAACTAGAGAAAAATCTGGCTTACGTGTTTACAAGATTATGTGTATTGTTCATAGGAATCTTCTGCTTTCTATTCCTCTCTCAGGATGGGAGAGGTAGACTGTTCATTTTGGGACACAAAATATAGTTTAAGCAATGAATAAGGGCCTGCTAGTATATATTTTTTTTAATGTTGGAAGCCAAAAAAAAAGAGAGACAGGTGGCTTTCAAAATTTAATAGCTCTTAAAAGGCATAAGGAAATATAACTTAAGGAAATGTTCTTGTCAGACATTGGTGAGAAGCTGTGTTTTGGGGGTGATGTTAATTAAGAACATTTCCCTGTTGACATAAATGTCTCACATTTTTGCCCTTGGTGCTCCGCTCACCATGAGCACAGTCAATTCACAAGGTAGTTTTTGTAAATAAAGGTTTTGGGCAAGCTGAACATGGTCCAGAGAGATATTAATGAGAGGGCAAGAGGGAAGAGTTAATGAAAACACACTTCCTGGTGGAACATAAACTGATTTTTGGACCTGGAGAATGCTTTAAAATTATTTTCTCAAAACCCTGTGGCGTTTCCTTTCTGGAGGAGATGAGATGGGAAGAAATGACAAATAGCTCCATTTTATTATTTTCTTTTCTCTTGTTCTCCATATTTGGGGTAGGGAAAATTGGTTTTTATTTTGGTGGTTTTCCTTCTGTTCTGAGAATCAATTATATTTTTAGTGCTTGATAGCATAGTAAATATACTCAAGCATCCTCTGGCTTAAGAATAATGAGTTGATTATTAGTACATCCCTTTTTTAAAGGCAGTTAATTGTATGGAAAGCCCCCATCAAATTGTTCCTTCAAACTTTTATTCTCCTGAAATTTGTTTCTAGCTTTGCAAGTATATATAGTTTAGTTGTTGTTCTGCATCATTGGCTTTTGTATATTCTGAGGAAAAAAAAAATTAGGCTTTTCAATCATGTAATGATCGAAATCTCAGATTTCAGACTGAAATGTGAGACCACTAGTATTTGAGGATCTACAAAATTTTATAGCCTGTATCATTTAAAGGGCACTTGGTTACCTCAGAAGAATGTTGCTTTCTAGAATGTTATGAAAATCAGGAATTGTGGCTAATGTTTTCTTTAGTAAATTGCTGCCTGCTCTGGAATTTTTTCGTCCATTCAAAAGTGTAACTGGGCCACCTAGAATTATCTGTGCTTTTCAGTAAAATAAGAGTTAGATCACGCCTCTTTAGTCAGAGGAAAATTTAGTGAGCCTTCTAGTTTACATATCACTTCACTGTTCCCCCATAGTTACATAATTGGTGTTGTGTGTGTCCATCGTAGAGGACATTTGATGCTCATTTATTAAATATGCTTGCTGGCTGCTGCCGCATCTTTGTTCTGGACAGACAAATTACCTTTCTCACACTGAGCTTCCACTCTGGGGAATTAAGCCTCCACCACTTTAATTAGCTTGGAAGTGGGGGGTTGCAGTTCCTAATAGACTTCAGGCTTTTAGTAAGTTAGGGAAAGGGTGAAACGAGAACTTCCTGGGAAGCTCAAAATGTCATTTAAAAACCATAAAAACCTTATATATATTATTTCATTTTCATAATTGCAAGCAGATTGTATTTGACGACTATGGATTGCCATTTCTAACTTCAGATGTTGAAGTTAGACTTGCGTGGAACTATATTCTTTAATTTCTCACGCATCATTAAGATATTACATATATTGATTCACATATTTACAATATTAATGTAACATTAAGTGACAGAGCAGAATGGAAATATTAAATGAAAAATAATACCTGACTATTTGGACATATAACTTTTCACACACACATATATACACTCACACTCGTACACCTCTGTAGGTAAAGGCTAGTATGTCACGAGGAGGTAACAGAATAATAATGATACTGCCAATGTTTATTCAGCTTTCATTTAAAGATGAGGAAACTGAGAGACACACACAGTCTCAGTACTTGCAACAAGTGAGCATGTTAACCCAAAACTTTCTGTGTAGGGACTTGGCTCTGAATTCCTCATGATTAAAAAAAGCCCCAAGATTCCAGGACTAGGTAATAAATTCTTTTTGGAGAGAAATTTGCTTTAACAGAGTTTAAGTAATTCATTGTAGAACTGTACACCAAAAACTTTCTCAAAGTCCATTGACTGTCTCATTTTCTCTGCTAGTAAAACTGCAGAAAATGTTATGCTTTAGTTCTTCACTGCCGGAGTAAGTAGTATAGAAAGGCTCTATCAAGTCACAGTTGGAAAGTAATCTAATAAAAAAAGATTAGTGAATGTAGAAAAGACAAAAGCAGTCGTGTTTGAGTTTAATATCTCTCAAATTTAGCATTTTAGCTAAGATGCCCGTTTTTATTTCTTGCAGGTCTGCTAAAAGGTCAGAGTAATGCAGAATGCGTGCCTTCATCTCAGATTTTGTTCATCACAGGTGGATCCCATGTGTCTTCAGTAGACAAGTCACCTTTGTAGCTAGCACCAGTGCCAGCTCCATGCCATTGCACCTTCTTTAGTCTTGATTGCCCTTCCCGCATTTATTGGTGTATTAAAATGACTGAATATGAACATTAAGGACTCCATGAACCTGGGCTAATGGGAGACTGTAGAGAAAATGAAAAAAGATCCACCGGAGGACATCTTTGGGGGGGGAGGGAGCTTGGGGGGAGGGAAATGACTAATGAAGCTAATTAAAAGAAGCATTCAAATCTGCTTTCTACCCTCATTAACAATTAGCAGGGCACTGGCCAGAGTTTGTACCCTGTGTTTTACCTTAACAACATTCTATTTGCTCTTTGTATATTTAAGTGTTGTAAGGAAACGTGTTTCAATCAAAACTGAACATGAGATAAGGAAAGAGATGTGGCTTTTGTGATAATTCTATCACAAACACTTTTATTGTATCTCTGTAAAATACAATGTATGTATGCATGTAAGTGTTTTTGTCCTAATGTTGCTACTCCCATGGCAAAGATTTAAAAAAAAAAAAAAAAAAAAAAANGTTGGATTCTTCAGCTATTTTGTTGATTCTTTTTTCTCACTAGGAAAACCTTGGGTGCTGACAAAAGGCATGTTAAAGTATATGGCACAACCATCTTGTTCTGTATTTAGTTTTATAGCTTTTTTTTTTTTTTTTTTAAGCTTTCAAAATACTTTTATTGTATACAAGTTGTGCCAGTAACCAGAAAATGGGGGTAGAGAGAAGGGAGGACTTTCTCAACTCATGTTGCAAGATTAGTTTAATTCTGATTTCAGAGCCAGAAAAAAATGAAGAAAATAAAATTATATGCCCATTTTGTTTGTGAATATGATGCAAAGTTCACATAGCATTAAAATAATACAGCAGGAATAAACAGATTGATCCCAGTAATGCAAAGACCACTCAACATTAAAAAAATCCTAAATTAAAACAGCATTTCTAAACCACACCTATGTGTATTTGATGTTCCATTAGCTTAGGGCCCTACAACTCTTGTGTAGGATCATCGATGGGGAAAGCAGCCGTTTCCTGGTGAGCTTTTAGACTCCTGTGGTCTGCTGTGAGTGAGAGTTGTTTATTTTGTTTTACTCTTACACTCCTCCACTGACTCTGCCTTTCCATATGTTTGTTGGGCGAGGATTCTAATTTCATTTAGTGGTAGTCTTGAGACAGTGGCTGGGCTGGGCCGGGCCAGAGAGTCTCTACAGCAGCTGAGATGTGCCCTGAGGGGTCCAGGACTCAGCCTCCTGGTCTTGGAATAAGGAAAAACCAAAGAGGCCTGGGTACCCACCGGCCCTGCACCACCAGGCTCATTGCATGTAAGCAAATCTCAACTACAGCTTCTGCACAGGCTAATACAACCAGGTGTGTTTATATGTCTACTTTCCTTTTTACAAAAATGGCATTTTATTTTGCTCTAGAAAAAACCCTCATCCAAACCATCTGATACTAGGAGTAGATAGAATGGAGATGTCTAGCTCCGCACACCTCAGCTAAACCATCCGTTTTCCTTTCCTTTGAGAACTTCTGTGCTCACTTCCTGCTTTCAGAGAGTTCCAGGATGGAGGAAAAATTAGTTGCTCAAACTGCAAGCCTCCTATAAACCTCCTGTAGGAGAGTTTAAAAGCAGAGAGTTAAAGTGAATTGTTTTGTCAGAGCTTTATAAAAAGAAAATGCAGGGGGAAAAAAATTACATGCATAACAATATCTGTTTAACTTACACCCTTTGGGGAATTTCTCCAAACTTGATCTGGTTATATGTCTTTTTTTCTTACAATGCTTTCTGAAGGAACTTGGACTCTTCCAGTGGTAAAGGGAGAAATGTGTTAAGATTGCAAGCATCTTCTATATTCTTTTTGGCATAAGCACTCGTGTCCCATATAGTGTAGAAATTCAAAGGAGGTGATTAATAACTTTAATAGGTAATACAGTGTGGCATTTAGTGATATGAAGGGCGAAGGTCATTACAGATTTTAAATGAACTATTATATGGCTGGTTCCTGAAGCACTGCTGCATATTTAATAACGAGCTTCTAAAAGCATTTCTTAAGTTGCAGACCTATAAGATTACAAATGTCACTCATGTTAGTATAATCCACATGCAAGTGATGAAGCCTTCTCTTTGATGTGCTAAATTGGAGAAGGACTAATGGAGCTATGAATATACAATAGAACATATTTAAGTAGTAGTCTTGCTTTAGGTAAAACACTTTCTTGAAACCAGAGGCATTTCAAACAATAAAACCCGTCTCTAATGGGGATGCTCTGTGTGGATAGAAAGCTACTAAAAACACTCAGGTTTATACTGATGTGAGCAGTGATTGTACTTCCTTCCCCAACCCCAGCATAGCTTAGGAAAAAGAAAAAAAAAATCCAGGAGCTTACCCACCTTTCATCCATTGCATTTGTGATGTTATTAGTGAGGTGTAAACCACTCTTCTGAAAGGACTTAATATTAACCACATCATGGAGCAAGATGGTCCCAGTCCCTATAAGCAAGTGCAATTACAAAATAAAAGCAAATGCTACTGAGCCTTGCTGAACTCCTGATAAAAAAATTATGTTTATGATACATATAAATGTCTCAAACATGCAAATTGTCACTCTTGCTAATGAAACAATTTTGTAAAAAGATTGTCCTCTAAAAGGGTTTAATGTTTTTTTTTTTTTTTTTTAAACCTATCTGTCTAGTTAGATTTACACATTCTGCAAAGCAGGGGAGCCTGAAGCCTTTCCAAACCAAATCGTTTGCCACAGAAACTATTTCCAGCTCTTCATGATTTATTAGGAAATAGTTTAGCACGGACTGTAGTGTCTTATAAAATACAAAATGAGAAAACTGTCACACCAAAATGAAGCCTGTGAAATTGTCATCCTCTTAATATTAACTATATTTAAATTCTTTTTCTTTTGCCCTTATTAGCACTGATATTTGAAACAACTAATCATCTAAAATGAAGCTCTTAAATTAAATGGCTTCAAATGTCAATACAGTAAGATTCTAATGTGCAATACTATTTATATAAAATATTTCTTAAAGCCAATAAATTATATAATAAACAGTGAATCCAAGAGCTATGTATCGACAGTTCCCATATAGCCTAAATAATTGTATTTAAATTATAAGGCGGTGTTTCAGAGACTCCTTCCCTGGGGAGTTCAATCCTGGTTGCTCCCCCCACCCACTTAGTTTGAGAGCCATTGGAAACACAGACCATTTACAAGTTAATGTTACTTGTGGCTTTGTTACTAAAACTCACCTATTGTCAGTCCAGCCAAGTCACAGAAATGCTTATTGCAGTTAAATAGCAATTTGTTTCCATGAAACTGCAATTAAAGTATTACTGAGCAGCCATTTTAGATTGGCAATGCTCTGAACGCATGTTAAGCAGCCAGCGACTCCCACTTGCAGAGTCTGAGGTCTGACTAGCAGCAGAATGTGGCTCATGCACCAATGTTGGGTACCGAGCTAAGATACATCTGTGGCCCTCCGTTCCCACTGAGAACATGCTGGGAGCGATGACAAGTCAGGGCCAATTTTTGGAAGGAGAACTTGCGACTTAACTCAAGTGAATACTATTTTCAGTTGTATAAGAAGTGCTTTATACTAGTAGATATGTGCATGTTTCCTAGAGGGAATGTTTTCAAGTTCAGATTGATTCTGCTGAGAATGGACTGCAACTTGGAGGCCTCAAGCCAATAATGTACTACAGGTCCTGACATGTTACAGCTGTGTAAACAGGGCCATTCTCTCTCCTAAATCACAACTAATAAATCATAGGATGAAAATCAATTGATTCTGTTATAAGTTCTTTGAATGACACTGGAAAGTTGTTTAATGACTCTCTGTTAAAATGAACCAGCCTGAGTTGAGCCACCAAAGTACTGACTTCAGTTGTCTCTGTCCCCTCAGAAACAGGGCAGGACAGCCTTTCCTGAGCATAAGCATCCCTACCACCAGATGAAAGCCTGCTGGGGAGGGGAAGGATCTGAACTGAATTCTTCCTGCGCACCTACAGTTCAGGATTTGTTGAGTGAGAAAGGTGAAGTGCAAAGGTTTTATTGAAAATGCGAAACATTGATGTAAGATCCTGAGAGGGGAGAGGATTTCAGAGGTGGTGTTTTAAAATGCAATTAGCACTGAATTCTAACCAGCTTGGGAACAATCATTAGCTCAGGAGAACAGGAGGCATCTCACCTTCCTTCGGCCTAGAAGGATCCACCTGCTTTGAATCAAAAGATTAACATCCTCAACTTTTTCAAAAACAATTTTCATATCTATAGGTGTTCGCCTGTGTTGAGTTGTAATTTTTTTAAATGTTTTTTAAGAATACATTAAAGACTTTCTTCCTAAATTAATTTCTCATTTTTAGTGAATTGAATGTTTTAGAAACTGTAAAGAGAAAATCTGAGGACAAATTGAATTTACAAATGAAGATTAATTATGAAACCTGGAAAGAAAATGGATTGCTTGGCTGCAATTGTCTAACTTTTTTTTTTTTAAATAAGGTTTGGTAGGGATGAGTGTGTCAAATTCTGAATACCATTCTAAGGCCTCTATTTCAATTTCTGTTATCAATCGTGGGACTTTACAATGCCTATAAACCTTACATTTTAAAATATACTGTTTAATATAATAACTTTGTCTCAGAGTTACATAAAGCATTGTAAGTGTATTTATACATAAACATTTACAGTGAACAAGTACTTACACATGCAATCTCATTCAGTCCTCACAGTAATCCTTTCAATTATTATTAATTACTTCAGTTTTACAGATGAGGTAATTGAAGTTCAGAGAGGTGATTTATTAAGCAGAGCCAAGGCTAAATTGAGTGGGCACTCACTTGGAGTGTAAATATTAGGGTGTGCCAAAAAAATCCTCTAGTTAATGTTTGAATGCAGTTTAAAAAAAATAAAATGAATGCAAAAAAAAAAAAAAACATGATAAACAAAATATCATAATTTAAAATAAAGGTCATATTGGTATTGCTTATTTTCCTTTTGCCTCAACCTCCAACATGGCAGGTCAATTTTATTAAGACCGAAAGTACTAGAATTGCTTTTTGAACTCTTGACAATTTGGGGCATTTGGGTAGAATTGCCTTACAAATTGTTGGAGTGCAACAATGATATATTTCATTCTATGAGCTATAACTAGTTTCTTTTCCCTTAAAAAATTAAAGCATCATGCTTTGTCTTTATCCACCTGAAATGCCAACTCATTCAGTTTGCCTACATATTTCAGCCTTGCTCTAAAATAAATACTTTTGGGTCTTAGGGAATCTCGGCTACTTCATGATGAATTATTAAGTGTAAATTGATAAGAACTCTGCCCACTAGTTGTTGCTGAGAAAACAGAGCAAGACTTAATAATCATATCAGTTCAGAAAGCAAAATGAAGAAATACACTTCATATAAACTAGTAAATGGTATGTTTAAAATGTTTGAATGAACTGTAACTTGAGCCACATAAAAAGCCAATGAGTTAGCTTACATAAAATTCATTGTATACTTGTAAAAGTATAAAAGATCTCTCTCTCTCTCTCTCTCTCTCTCTCTCTCTCTCTCTCTCATGCTTTCTTTTGTTTTCAGGGCTGGGTATCAAACCCAGGGCTTTGTGCATGCTAGGCAAGCACTCTACCAACCCCAAGCATGACAATTTTTATAGAAAATTTTAACGTAGCCTAGCATATGTGAAAAGCATACATACCATGAAAGAACTAATATTTATATTTGTTGTTTTAAGATCGGAGAGCACTGAGGTATTCAAATGGAACAGATTATACTTTTAATTACATCCAAACAATTCTAAGCTGATTTTTAAAAATTTGTTGGCTGTAGTTCCTATTTTCTCATTAATTGCTAGTCCAAAAAGATATCAAAATTTGTAAATAAATTACTATAACACACCATTAGCTCTAAGTTGCTTTTATTACAAGGAGAAAAAAAACAGTTAAGAAGCCGGGTGTGGTTGTGCAGGCCTATAATTCTAACTCAGGAGGAAGCTGAGGAAGGAGGATCACAAGTTCCAGGCCAGCCTCAGCAATTTAGTGAGAACCTGTCTCAAAATAAAAGATGAAAAAGACTGGGATATAATTCAGTGGTAGAGTACCCCTGGCTTCAATCCCCAGGATCCAAAACAACAACCCTCAATACCAGAAAACATTTAAGGAAAACTGTCTCCTCCACTTTAATAAAACATTCTTTGATGTTGACATAAAGGTTAAGCAAAGAAGACTTTTTTTCCCCACTTCTGGCATGGACTCTGAACTATAGTGGATTTTGATGCCAAACTTACCAGTTCTCAAACTCATAATTTTTTCTGTTATTTTCATGGAGTATCCCAATGGCCCTTTGCAGGCTTTTAATCTTTCATTCTACTAGGTACAGAATAAGACTAAAGTTAGCCAATATTTTTTTTTTCCCAGCCTGAAGTCTAAATTATCCATCTCATTGAATCTTCCTTAGGTTGGAAGGCCCAAAAACTATGCATGAATCAACACACTTATAGATTCAAACTACAAAATTCCAAACTATACAACATCAGTAGTAAATAGCAAAACAGTGTGGGGCTTGTTATGTGTATATAAAACCTAAGTTCAGGAAATCAGGAAATCTGTTAACAAGAAGAGGTAGTGGGCAAGATTCACACCAGGTAGCGAGGCTGCAGGACTTTGTGCATGACCACTTGGTTATATACTGCTTTCTATCATATGACCAAAACCACATACATTCCAGTTTTTCAATAAATGCCTTTTCTGTACCCAGAATCAAAAAAGTGGTATGAACAGTTGCCTGAATAATGTTTATTGATTTTTTTGGGGGGGAGGGGGTGGATCTGGGAGTGAAATAGATGCTCATGGAATTTAATTTTCTCTTAAAATATTTTCTTTTAAAATTCTAGGGTATGGGGAAATTCCTATCATGAATAAAAGTGGGTAGGGAGATTGGAAGGAATGATTGCCTTGCTCTTGTGGGGAGGTTAAGGGGCTGGTCTTGCTGTGGACACGGAAGTAGACTGAAATAGGCTCCCCCAACACCCCTGCCACACACCTCATTTCAAAGGCTTTGTTTGTCTTATTTCAACAAGACTCTCCACCCCACTGTACAGGTGTGGCCACCATGCTGGTAAACTCAAGCTATGCTTTTGTGCACTTCAAGCCTATGCAAGGCTATGCCATCAGGAGGTCTCAGACATTAGCAGTGTTGACAGTTTTAAAAAGTTGATGTGATACAGTGTTTGGTGATCCTTCACCGGTGTGTCAGGGAAAGCAGAGGTGAAATGATAATTGCAACAGCAAAAAACAAACAAACAAACAAACAAAAAAAAAAAAAACCAGACTTCAATGTTCCTGATGAAGTTTGGGGTATCACTGTAGAAATAAACCTCACCTCTAGTTTCTTTTTTTTTCTTTTTTTAAATTTTTATTGTTGGTTGTTCAAAACATTATATAGTTCTTGACATATCATATTTCACACATTTGATTCAAGTGGGTTATGAACTCCCATTTTTACCCCGTATACAGATTGCAGAATCACATCGGTTACACATCCACTGTTTCACATATTGCCATACTAGTGTCTGTTGTATTCTGCTGCCTTTCCTATCCTGTACTATCCCCCCTCTCCTCCCCTCCCCTCCCATCTTCTCTCTCTACCCCATCTACTGTAATTCATTTCTCCCCCTTGTTTTTTTTTTCCCTTTCCTCTCACTTCCTCTTGTATGTAATTATGTATAACAATGAGGGTCTCCTTCCATTTCCATGCAATTACCCTTCTCTCTCCCTTTCCCTCCCACCTCTCGTCCCTGTTTAATGTTAATCTTCTTCTCATGCTCTTCCTCCCTACTCTGTTCTTAGTTGCTCTCCTTATATCAAAGAAGACATTTGGCATTTGTTTTTTAGGGATTGGCTAGCTTCACTTAGCATAATCTGCTCTAATGCCATCCATTTCCCTGCAAATGCCATGATTTTGTCATTTTTTAATGCAGAGTAATACTCCATTGTGTATAAATGCCACATTTACATCCTCAGCAAAACATTACAGGAAGAGGAAATGGAAAATAACAATGAAAACCAACAGCGGGAGGTAGTACAGTAAAGGGAAAAAAATAATCAAAGAGGAAAAACAAACCATGTTAAGTAACATAAATAAACAAATATGGCTGGAAGAACAATCCATATCTCAATAATAACCCTAATTGTTAATGGCTTAAACTCACCAATTAAGAGACACAGGCTAGTAGAATGGATCAAAAAAAAAAAAAAAAAAAAAAAAAAAAAAAAAAANGTTGGGAAAAATCATATCACTCATATGGACCTCAGAAACAAGCAGGAGTGTCCATACTCATATCAAATAAAATAGATTTCAAGCCAAAGTTAATCAAAAGGGATAAAGAGGGACACTACATACTGCTCTAGTTTCTTTAACAGCCTCTGGAAGTGAAATCCCCCACTTCTCTGAGACTGGAGCAGAGGCAGTAGGGGCTGGCAGAGGTGGAGGGACCAGACTTGAGTTTTCTGGTTTGTTAGTGAGTGAATCAGGCAGCTAAACAGCCCTGATTTTC
Source organism: Marmota marmota marmota (assembly GCF_001458135.2). Taxonomy (NCBI): domain Eukaryota; kingdom Metazoa; phylum Chordata; class Mammalia; order Rodentia; family Sciuridae; genus Marmota; species Marmota marmota. Next base: position 1,766,637 of record NW_026000080.1, on the reverse strand, counting down.
AAAGAACAGGCAATCCTAAATGGATTTCTGACACTGAGGTGTTTAGCTAGGCCTCTCTTCATGGGGATGAGTGTAATTCACAAACCTCCACCAGCCACCTTGTGCTGTAAGCAATTGTTTTTTTACACTCTAAGTAGGAAAACATGTTTTGAATTTTTTTAAAAAATGGGGAAAGATTCTGGCTGGCTCTGGAGCTCACAAAAACCAGTCTTTGCTATGGGCCAAGTACAGGTGTAACTATAATATTTTTCTCCTTAAGTTGTGTTCTGTGTTTTTTTGGCCTGGAATTTGATTTCCAATTGGCCTACCAAAGGATTTTGCCTCTGGAATCCCCTTGTTTTGCATGCAGATGGCATGTTAATGAACTCATTACTGTGCATTTTATCCAGCTCTGGACACATTTGTGACATTATTTTTCAAAACAAAACGGGGCTAGGCAGTTGGTTGGTTGGGCCTGATGAGAATTGGGTGACTCAGTTAAAAAAAATAATTCTCAAAGAAGTACCAACCTACTCAGATTTTTTTTCCTAGACATTCCATGAAACAATTTCTCCCCACAGAAAAAGTAATTTGATTTCCCTGTGTTTCTAATCACTGACACAACTATGTGCCTTCCAATGTACATGATCAATTTTCATTCTAAGGTTAGATAATTTGGGACTTTCTTTTTGATTCCTTGGGTATTATGAGCATTTTGTGAATTATTATTTTTAGGTTAGGGCGCCATCTTACCAACCAAGGGAGAGTCAGTACTCATTGTTTTCTTAAACAGAGTGCTAGCTATGAAAATTAACAATGGAATGTTTACCTCATATTCTTTTCTTTGTGCTTTTAGGAGGAAGGTATCCGTGTCTCCCCTTGCTCTCCTTTTATTTAAAGAATGTCATACAGCTCCTATTGCTCTGCAGTGTGAAAGAGGCACTGACTTGGGAGTCCGGGAACACTTGGAATCTAATTCCAGTCCTGAAGGGAAGTCAAATGGCAACTCTGATTAAATTTGTCTTTCTAATCAAATATTAGCCATGGGCTAATCATTTAATCTCACTACCTTATTTTGCCCATCTGTTAAATAGGAATTCACCAATAACAGCTATATTTGCCAATACATGTATTCATTAAAGGTAAAAGGGCTTTATATTCTGCAGATGACACTCTTTCAGACTGTAAATACTGAAGCACCAGAAAATTGGTAACTTCTCTAATGTAAGGGTTAATAATAAAGTCTTCCATTCACTTGAAAATGATGATAACCATCTCTACCTGTCTTCTCTAATGGGGACAGTGCTGATGTAGATTAATCCAAAA
>NW_026000080.1:1730332-1760332 GCF_001458135.2 Marmota marmota marmota | reverse complement strand
TCCCATTAAATAAGTATGAGAAGAGGCAGCAAAACGTGGAACCAGCAACTGGACTGGGTAGCTGGCCTCCTTGCCTGCCTCTGGCTACAGGAAAATCCTTGGGTAAGTGCTCTCTCTCTCTCTGGGCCTTAACTGTATCACCAGGTGCATGAGTTGGACTCTAAAGATATTGAAGGTCTGTTCTGGTTCTACAGATTTTGTGGTTCTCATCTCTCTGCTTTTATCATTAAGAATTATAATGTCTGTATTTAAGGTATCTTTTCAGGGGAGTCAGTGACTTTCTCTCTTAGAGTCATCATCAAAAGGAACTTATAATTTTGATGTGAAACATATACAACAAGGCAATAATGGGAACATGCAAAGTCCTCCACCTGTTCTTTCATTTCTCCTTATCTTGTTTAAGTCTTTCATTCAATCAACAAGTATTTACTAAGCACCTGCTTGTATCAAGTGCTGTTGTAGACACTGGAGAAACAGCTGCAAATAAGGTAAGAGACACTCCTGCTCTTATGGAGCTTACATTTGAGCTCATGGGGACACAATAAACAACTCAATAAAAAAAAAGGAACAAGATAATTTTAGTAGCAATACTGTCTATGAAGGCAAAATAACTTATTTGGTGATGTTTCTTTGGTCAGTGATCAGGGAAGGATTCTCTAAGTGACTTTCAGCTGAAATCTAAGCAATGTAAAGAGCTGACATGAGTGGTCCAGGTAGTAGGCCCAGCAAATACAAAGGCCCTGAGACTGGAGCAATGTGATTATGTTTGGGGGAAGATAAAGAAGGCCATGGTGACTGGGAATCACCATGAACCAAAGGAACATTATATGGGAGGAAGTTGGAAAGGACAGGAGCCAGATTTAGGAGGGTTTGGTACTTGGGAAGCCATTTGAATTTTACTCTAAGTGCAAATTGGAGAAATTTTAGAAGTGTAATGACGTGATCTGATTTGTGGTATGTTTTTGAAAGATCACTGTACTGTCCCAGTTGTCTGGTGGTTTCTTATAGGAGGTTTCAGCACATCTTGATCTCATAGGGTAATGGCCCTAGACTGAGGGAGGTGTGTTGCCCGGAAGAGGAGGCAACAGCTAAGCCACAAGAATGAGAATTAGGCAGGTGAGGAGGAGGAGGTCTGTCTTGTGCTTAAGGACGGCAGATACTGATTGGGAGTGGAGCACAGGAGCAAGGGTGGGAGAAATGAGACTGGAGAGAAGACAGGGGTCAGATCACAAAAAAAGCCCTGTAAACTGAGCTGAGGAGATTGGACTTAACCCTAAGGGTAATGGGTTTCTGTTGACACAATCAGATTTCTGCTTTAGCTGCTACGTGGATGATGATTCAAGTAGGCAAGACTGGAAGCAGAGAGACAAGCCAGCATCATGACAGCAATCAGGGAAGAGAAGACAGGGACTTGGAGCAGGGTGGGAGTGTGGGAATGCAGAGATGTTGTTGGTCTAGAGGGGATGAGGTTGCCAGCTGTGGTACCTGGAGACTCCTGGAGGTGGGGGTGTGAGGGAGAGCAGGGTCCTGCAGGTGCAGACTTCTCCAGCTTTGAACTCCAGGCATGGAGAGGGGATCTGGGTCCTAAAATGAAGCCCCTCTTTCCATCCTTTGGTCTCATGTAAAGACTCCCAGACTGTATCGAGTATTACTGGACATTGAGGAAGGAGACATGATAAGAAAGTAGAGCTCTTTTGTGAAGGCGATAGCAATAATCTCAATAATTTTCAGTGCTTGTGTGTTTCAGTCAGCTTTTTTTGTTGCTGTGACCAGCACAATTGTAGAGGAGAAAAGTTTATCTAGGGGCTCACGGTTTCAGAGGTCTTAGTCCATACCAGGCCAGTTCCATTCTTCTGGGCTCAGGATGAGGCAGAACATCATGGTGGAGAGTGTGGCAGAGGGAAGCAGCTCACATGATGATCAGGAAGCAGAGAGAGACTCCACTTGCCAGATACAAATATATACCCCATAACCATGCCCCAATGCTCTACCTCCTCTAGCCACACCCTAACTGCCTTGAGTTATCACTTGGTTAATCCCTATCGGGGTTAATTCACTGATTGGATTAAGAGTTTCACAACTCAATCATTTCTCCTCTGAACCTTCTTGTGTTGTCACACACGTGAACTTTTGGGGGACACCTCACATCCAAACCATAGCACTGTGTTTGGAAAGCAAGAATGTACTGTTAATTCTACCTAGCCTCTACTGATTTCCATCTACTAAATCCAAACCTTTCCTGAGAATTGTCATCACGGTCCTGATGTAACAATAACATGTAAAACCTGGACTATTCTATTGTCTTCAAAACTGAGTACCTGCTCTGTTCCAAGCCCCAGAGAGACAAAGAGGAGGTCAGGCCAATGGAGACCTCTGTGAAAAGCTCTCTGTGTGCCCTCCCCCTTCTTCCCATCCTCGCTCTCCTGTCCCCTCAAAGCTTCTTGTCGCTCTTCTGAATAGTTTCTGAAAAGTTAACAGAGTGAAAAAAACAAGGTTTAGGCACCCATCATAAAGAGCATATAAATACATATTTTGTAGCTTCAGCAACTTGGATTTGTTTCAATTTTCTTCAAGTGAGGGAAAAATAAACATCAAGAGCAAAACAGAGACATTTCTCAGGCCAGCCTCGGTCCAGTTTTGAGAAAAGTCCTTCCCATTCAGTCAGAATCACGTGCTGAGGGAATGGCCACTAAAGAACACTCTGGAGTAGACCCCTGGGACGTTTTTGGCTTAGGGTCCTCCTAAGATCTCAGTCTCTCTCAATGCATGGCCAGACAAAACAAGAAACTATCTCAGCAGGACTTCTTCAGACTCTGATAAGTTGTAACTTTGTGGTCTGGCCTAGGGTTATATAAGCAGAACTCCTTTGAAACCCCAGCTCTGCCAGCCCATCTGGGGTGGTGTTACTTATGGTTCCCTCATCTGAACAATGGGGCTAATCATTGTCCCTATCTCATGGGGCTTGTTAGGAGGATGGCAAAGCATTTAAAATCCACTTGTACAAATAGGTTGTCCCCCAAAGTGGTCTCCCCAGTGAAGCACTACACCTTTTATAATTGAAAATGACTTTTGAGAAGACTAAGTAAGGAAAGGTATATGAAGTCAAGTGGCTAGCAGGGAATACAAAAGAGTAGCCCCCTGCTGTGGTCCAGCCCGGCTTCTGACCTGTCTCAGGACTGGGCACATGGTCAAGGCGATGTATGTACTGATCAGGAAAGCCTAATCAACTGCCAGGCTTCCTGGACCTCAGGGTTTATGTTCTTGCTTTGCAAGGAGAAGTGGTTCTGATTTCAGAACTGGTGAGGGGAGATGCAATTTTCCTTATTTACTAACATTTACTTGAACTGGAGTCTGGGACACCCAAAATATGTTATGAATCAGTCAGAGGATAACAAGATCCGCAGTACTGTACAGATTACTCACTAATTTGACATTTGGGGAATTTTTGCAAAATGTTAGGGAACATTTGACAAGATGCAAATTGCTATATCCATAAAGTACATTTGACTCGGAGGATGGGTGGCTCTTCCCCCCCACCCAATGTGGTCACATCCATTCCCAGCACCAGCTGTTGCATCCTGACAGAGTGGCTTGTTTTATTTTTCTCTTCTGAAAGAGAATGTTGGAACTTTTGCTCTGAAAACATAATAACAAAAATTCATTGAGCACATACTGGGTGTCAGGTATCTCTTGTCATTGTTTATCTCATGTAGTCTTCAGAATAATCTTATCTGCTCTGTTTTATTGCATTGCTATTGTTCCAGAGAAGAGGCTGGGCTTCAGAGGGGTTAAGCAACTTGCATAAGGACACACAGCTATGCAATTGCTAAGCTCAAATTTGAGCCTGGATTCAAATCTCCAATATTTGTCCTCCAATTCAGCATGCTTCCTCCACACTAACATCATAAGTTCTTATTGGTGGGGTAGAAGTAAAGAAAAGTTTCTTGGCAAACCCTTAGTTTTAAACAACTGGTCCTGAAAAAAAATGTGTTCTACTCTATTTTGTATTGAGACCAGAATTAGAAGATAATCTAGAGCTTTGAAGAGATTTCTCTTATCATGACATTGTTTTCAAAGTCAAGCAAGGAAGACTGTTAAGGGAATCAGAACTCCCTCCTGGGCCATCCTGGGCAGGGAGACTTGTCCTCCTGTCAGACAGTTCCCCCCAACTTCCTGTTGGCTACAGATGAACAAAGGGCTTTGGGTGTGAGGAAAATAGGATGCCCAAGAAACAGGAATAGGGATCTTGGGGAAAGCTGGTGGGTGACCCCTTGTGTGGGAGAGGTTCCATGCAGAGGGCCCCTGGGGAGGTGCTATACACTTCAAAAGAGCAAATAAACACCTCCCAGTTCCAAAGGCACACTCTTCAGTCATCATTTCCAATGAAAGGAAAAAAATAATAGGGAATAAGAAACTCCTAGGATTTTTCATGTTTCCCTGTAACTGTTCTTTAATAACTTTGTAAGTATGTCAGACCTGCCCAAAGGAATGGTCAGTTTCTCAATGTAGACAACCTGATTCTTTGTCCCAAACAGCCTTGTATTTGTGCTGAGTGCTTAATAAATGCTTGTCGAAATGAAGATTTTGCTGGAACAAATCCATCCTGTGGATTTTAATACTTGAAATATTGATAGTGACTAAGTTTCTTCCTTTTCTGTTTAAAAGCATTTAGAATAGTTTTTTTTTTTTAAATTGATGCTATAAAAAACATATACATAGGGATCCATCTCTGATATCTTGTGGGGTGGGGGGGACAGACTAGAATAGATGTTTCCCATCTTTGTGACCACATAAATACCTTTTGATTGTCAAAAAAAATGTTCATGGGCCCCTCCATATGGTCATATATTTCTCTTAATCTCCATTAACTGGATAAAAAGCACCATGATAAAATGCTTCTGCATTAATTTTTATTTTATTCATTTCAACAGCATCTATAAACTGTAAAGAGAAGAGGAATGCAGTTTGTGGCCTCTTATTGGCCCCATTCACCAGCAGCACATGGCACTTGCATAGATTTGGGCCAAAATCCTATGAACCAACAGGGGTGGGCAGAGGGTGGGTGTGGCTCCAGCTGGGAAGTCAACCAGGGAGTTGGAGGTCTTGGTTTCTCTTCCTCAACTTTCTTTTCTATACAGTTGAAAGCCACAGAAATGTTAGCAGCTGTAACTCCATTAAAAATGCTAATTCCAGGACTGGGGCTGTGGCTCAGTGGCAGAGCGCTTACCTTGCACATGTGAGGCACTGGGTTCAATCCTCAGCACCACGTAAAAATAAATAAACAAAATAAAGATATTGTGTCCATGTATAACTAAAAAAAATTTTTTTAAAATGCTAATTCCAAAAGCAAACTGGTAGACGCTTGGGTTAATTTTTCTGGCACCTAATCACTCTAGAATTTATCCAAGTAAAAACTGGACATTGCACACTGTCCACAAGGTCTAATGTCCTCCTCAGAGGTAAAGAGCCAGCAGAGGCTAATGAATCTGTGCCACGTTGGTAATTGGGAGGCATTGGTACGAAGTCTGGGTCTGTTTCTGATTGGCTGGGAGAGTGACTTCAGATCACTGGAGTGCTCCAAGTTCATCTGTAAAATGAGGTTGACTTACATGATCTCTGAAGTCTCTAGCAGGTTTTGTATCCCACAGATCCTTAGGGTGACCCTGAAGCACCCAAGTCATCTTGTTAGGTGCAAGGTGCCATGGAGCTTCTCACCATGCCAAGCCACTATCTGCCAGGGACCAGTTCAGAAAGTCTGTGCTCAAAACATTGCTTTGGGTATCTTGGGAGAGGAGACTTTCGTTTTTAGTGTCCTATTATTAACCTTTTTCCAAGCTCTGTTTTCCAAGTTTAGGTCGGCTCATCAGAGTTGAACATGGACTGTTTGGATTTTTGCCCAAGCTGTTCTCCGAGCCTGATAGCACATTCATTACTCCCTACCCATGGTTTCTGCTAAATGACCTCGTTAGTGCTCTAATTACATGTTGCTCTTCAGAAAGCTGGGGGTGGGGGTGGATGAGTTAAGGAAGGCTGAGTACTGAGATGGAGTACATTGTAAACACCCTGAATGACGCCTACCTTCCCTGGCCTGATTACCCAGGGGGAGTTGGAAAGGAGCTTTGTGCTCTCTCTCATCTTCCTCTGTCAATACACGTGAAAAGATAATAGTAACAGACACCAAAAGTGTTGATAGTAGTTGGTAATAGCTGGATGGTGATATTTTTGCAAAATTAATTATGTAGAACCAGAGAATAAAAACAAAACAGTAAAACCAACCAGAGATCAAAGAAATGAAGACAAGTGTCCTTTTGAGCACCTACTATGTGCTCATGTAACTTTTTGTTTATCTTGTCCGTAATGGGATGGGCTGGTTATTCTGCTAGATCCACTGATAGAAGAGAGAGTTCCAGGAGGTTTAAGTATTTTCCAAGGTCACAAAGCAAGTATATGGCAGAGTTAAGAATTCAACTGAAGTGTGTGACTCCAAATTCCAGTATTCCATGTCATCTATTTATTCATTAATTCATTCAACAAATACACTCTGACCTCAATTCTATGGCAAAGTATAATCAGATAGCTTCGAAGTTTCTATACTGCTATTCAAACTTAATTCTACAGGTTCCTCAGATGAATCTAAACTCAGTGATGTATTCTTCCATTATCGTCTTTTTTGTCCGTTCAGACTTCTCATACTCCTTCTTTAGAGGTAAGATCACAGATCTGAGATTGAGAAACCTGGAGGTATATTTAGAGATTCCCCTGATCAAAAATTTTATATTTCAGCTAGGGAAACGGAGGTTCAATGACTTCTTAAAGTGGTCAACGAGAGCCTGTTCTTTTCACTCTTTTTGCATTACAGGGATGCTAAGAGTGGAGAGAAGTTTAACTGGGGAGAGATGGAAAAATGGCCATGCATCATAAAGAACAGGAGGGATTTCACAGGCTCTGTGGGAATGTTGACTTGTGCCGGGTGTGCAGTGTGGAGAGGGTCTGCACCCATCCCACTCTCAGGCGGATGAGCAGGGGAGCTGGCGTAAGCCTAATTACAAACCTCCAAGGATCACTTTTTAATCAAAGAGAGCCTGTCTTCCAAATGTATATCTTATGTACATCAGGGTTTTCATTGAGTCTTCCTTTTGGTGATGTAAAGGTGAACTAGTAAAGTCAGATCTATCACTTGTCCCTGTGGAATCCTCTTGGCCACACTTTCCTAAAAGTGGCAAAGGCAATATGTTGAGTGATGAGAGATGTCCACACTTCAGGCAAAATAAATGATGTGATAGTAATATTAATAGGATGCAACTTTATCCAAGTGATGAACTTTCTTAAAATAGAGGTTCTTACCTATCTGATTACTAATTAGTATTTCAACATAGAAATTGGAATTATTCAAACCAAGCATCTTAGAAATGTGAGCATTGTTTTGTTTGACAGACTGTCAAGTCACATGTGCAGGCTTAATATATTAGTTTATCCTATAGCAATCAAGTTGTTATTGTAACTGCAAGAAAACTGGAAAAATAAGACTTCACAGTCTAATCAGTCATAGGAAAGAAACTAGGGGAAACACACACACACACACACACACACACACAAAACAAGGCCAACTTTGAACTGTTGCCTAAATCTATAGTATGTTTGCTGAATTGGGGGTGTGAAACAGCAGGAAACCATTACTGCATGTGATCACAGTTTTAATGATTCTGCTGGAACATAATAAACCTATAATATGTATGCCTCAAAATAAATTATAGATCCCATAGTACAGGAAACTTCTTATTCAACATTTATCAATTTGGGAGAACTGCTCCCTTTTTCTGCAAATAAGTCATTAAGCTGCATGTTTCACCACAAAATAACTTTTGGAAGAATTATTCAAACCTTCTAAAGTACTTTACTCGCATTCCTCTTCTATTTTTAATAACCAAAAACATACACAGGAGATGCAAATATTCCTCTAGAAGTTTTGAATGACTGGACAAAGTAGTGTTAAAAATTCAACAGCACTAATTACTAGCTGAGCAGTATAAAAACCTCGGAATAAATGTCAGCCTAGGAGATAAGCTCTTATCTTAATCTAATGACTCCACAGACTTAATTTGTCAGGCCAGCCTAGTTGATGAAAAACAGGTTTCTATTCTCCAGTGTTAGCAGGAACATCTTTCCAAATCTTTGAAGTTGGATAGTAATACCATCAGTGTCATCCTGTAAAAATCTTGTGACCAAGCCAATTTAATTCCTATTGTCCTGTTATACTAATTAAAGATGTTCCACCCCTGTTGGACAAATATCTAAAGTGAAGCCATTTTTAGATGTGCTGTATTTTGAACTAATCACCCACAACTCCCCATGTTTCATTCTTTTTTCATAGTGCCGGGACATCAGGGACCATCTATCTTCATATGGGAAAGCCAAGATTTCCAGAGAAGCCCATTAATTCAGAGGAATCTGTTAATTGAGAGGCATGTAGCAGAATGGTTAAGGGCACACAATATGAGGCACAAAGACCTGGGAGAATTTTCACTCTGTCATTTATAAGCTTTGCAACCGTGGGTCAATTTTGGAGACCTTCTTAGCCTCCCCTTAATCATCTGCAACATGGCGGATAATCACAGAGATTGTGATGGTGAAATGAAATAATTCATATTATGTACTTAAAGTGCCTAATCCTTTTGCAGGCACTCAGCTTTCATTTATTCACCAACCCATGCATGCATTCATTCATTCATTCATTCATGCAATCAACCAATATATACTGACCTCTAATAAGTCCAAAGCACACACTAAGTGTAAAAAGGCCTTGACAGAACCAAAAGGAAGGGCTCTTTGTGTTAGACTTTGAATAAACTTTCTGCTCAAGAAAGCCCACACTTAATCAGTTGATCTCACTATACCAGGGAAGAAATTTCCACATAATTACCATGACTTTCCACTGTGAACCCTATTGCAGGATTTCCAGTAAAATGGAGATGTAAATTTCCATCTCAAAGATCTAGAGTGCAGATGACATGAGATAATGTTTGGTGGACAGCCAAATGTTGGTGGCCTCTCAGTTCCTTGTCTTTCTGATCCTTGTAACCCAGGGACAAACATCTCTAGTGAGTTCTCTTCTGTCTTATGTCATCTGAGTCTCATCAGTCAATGTAATGTCCTTCCCAGCAGCCCCTGCTCCCCGAGTGCCCCTCCTGATGACTCGTACTAAACTACAGTGATACTATGTTTTATTGAATGTCACTTGTTGATCTTTATTGTTTCTTTGATTTCTCATCTAGATGGAATGAGATGACACAGCTTCTTTTGGATCCCTTGAAATTCAAGCATATACTAAGGAATTGTATACTGAGAGGCTGTTGTGTATTGGGAGCCCCACTAAGAACTGGGGCCCCACAAGATATAATGCCTACCCTTTAGGAACTTCTCAGAGGTAAATTCTGTGACGGAAGCTCCTAGAGTACAGTGGGATCAGGGTGGGGGTCAGGAAGGAGAGGGGCAGAAGACTAAGGCTCAACTTGGGGAAGGATTTCCAGAAGAGAGGACTCTTGGGCTTCACTCTGAAAGCTAAGTAGGAGTCAGTTTGGGAAAGATGTTGGAAAAGGAAATTCCAGGTTGAGGAGTGAGCATGTGCAGGTGGAAGAAAGTAGTTTAGTAGAAGAGTGAGGGGCTGGGTGGCTAACTGCTGGGAGAGGAGGTAGAGATGAAGGGCTGTAAAGATCTTACATGCTGAGGAGGTAGAATTTTATTCTGAAAGCCATAGGACCCACTGATCAATTTTAAGTAGGCTTTAATTCTCCTTAATGTGCCCTGGGCTCAGGAATTGGTTTTGGGTCAGTGTTCTCCGCATCATTTCCATGACCTCTGATTACATTATCTTCCCCAACCTCTCAGCCAGTGGGGCCTCTCCACCTGTCTCCTGTCACCACTGTTGATACTCAGTCTTTTGGCTTCCTTTGCTCTAAGAGCTTTCATTCTATCTCACCCTGGAAAACCTTTTTCTTCTGGTTATACTCAGAACTACACACCTCCCTTGAGCCTCCAGCAGTTACATTCCTGTTCTTTGTCACTATCTCTTACCTTTCTACTTTGACCCTTCCTTCCTTCCCACAAAGCCTGCTCCCACCCAGCCTCAGGGAGATTCCACTACTTGACCCTTTCTGGGCTTTATTTCCCATCCTAGATAGAATCCTGTGGTGGTTTCTCTCATCAACCTTTTAAATACACCCCTCTCTTGCCAATCTTCAACTTCATCCATTTTCTTTACTGGCTGGAGAAAATGGAATGAATAACCCTGGTTGTTAGTTCCACTTGTCATTTATGATGTTCATTTTCAAGTTAAATCCTCAGTATTCACACTCTAATAGACTGCCTTTCGCATTTCTAGAGACACACTATTTTAGGCTATTACTGTTTGTAGAAGATGGGTTTGGTGGGCCTACCTAAAGTGTTCTAGCAATTATACTCTGGGTAGCTCTATTCTTCAGCCTATAACCATCCCCTGCTCCAGTCCTGATGTAAATATTTGAACAAAAGGTGGACCCCAGAATTCAGTGAGTTAATCTGTGGACTGATCATTGGCTAGTCATATTTTCTCTTGAAAATTCATTCCTGGATCATCTGCAAGTAGACTACCCTTTATTTGAGCTACTGTCAATGTCTATTACTTCTGACCCCAAACCTTTGATGACTTACCCCAGTCCTCAAGTGTCAACCCTACTCCTGCTTCCTCACTCTCTTTATTATATTTTGGTACTTAAACAGAGTCTTTCTCCTGAATCCCTCAGTTTTCCCTTTTTTTTTCCCAACCATATTTCTTGACAGTTCAACCTTGTCTCAGAAACTCTGACTTGGTTTCTTTCTTAAAATACAGTCAAAGTGTTTATTGATATTTTAAAACTCATTTCTGATACCTTATTTTGTGTTTTCTGTTTACCATGCTTTTCTCTTTCTTTTTCTTCTTTCTCACTATGTGTAGGCTTGACAAAGTTTTCTTTCTTTCTTTCTTTTTCTTCTCAAATATGTTTGGAACTTATATCTACTATTTTTATCTTTTTAATGATTTTTTAGAGTTTTAAAATACATATCTGAATTTACATTTTTTTTCCTATCAAAGCTTAAAGTAATCTGTATGTCTATCATTCTCTAGCTAGAAGTTTCCACTCTTATATGAATGACCATCCATCAATCCTATATTAGATTTATCTAGGAGTAGGGTCCACCTGTTTCTTAAGATAGAAATTATTTGTACTATTATTTATAATCAGTGCTTATTTAGATTTGCTACCATGTCTTATAATTTTTCCCTTATACATTTGCTTCTTCCTTTGAGTTTTTTTTTTTTCCTCTCGTTGAACACATAGTCAGGAGATTTTGGTCTGGTTTTGTTTTTACGAGAGAAGCTTATGATCAATGATTTTCTCAAACTAACCTGTTGAACAGTAGTTCATGTAGAATTCTAGACTCAACAATTTTTCTTGGTGCTTTGAAAATTACTCCACAAATTTCTTATAGCCATTGTTACTAATGAGAAGTCAGCTGTCAATATGATTATCATTCCTTTATAGGTTAGGTTTTCTCCCTCTGATTGTTTTGTTTCTCTTTACTTCTTAGCTACACTATGATGTACCTAGGTGTGGGTCTTTAAAACTTTGCCCTTTTTGGCATGGAATGGGCTTTCTCCTTTTCAGAACTCATGACTCTTTCAGTTCTGGAAGGTTTCCAACTGCTATCTCTCTACACTTCCTTTCCCCCTATCATTCTCTCAAAACTACTACCAGGTTCAAGTTGAAACTTTGTAATCATTTCTCCATGTCTCTAATTTTTTCTTCTTTTTATCCCCAGATTTTTATCTTTTTAATATAACTTTTTGGAGTGATTTTTTGGTTCTCTCTACCAGTTTAACTGTGCCTAACCTTTTAAACTTCTCTGTTTTTTCTTTATAAATATTTTAAATCTTCAAAATATTTTTACTTTCTTATCTTGGTCTTATTTTATAGATGATCTTTCTTCTTTCATTTCTTTTTATAGTGCTCCATTATCTCAACTTTCTTGGGCTTAATTTTTAGCTTTTTTGCTTTATTAATGCTTTCTCCTTGATTTGGGTTTTGAAAACAGACATTATGATTTTGTTAGTGGATTCATCTTTTTATTTTCTTGGGTCTTGTTGACCTCCTTATGGGAGTGATTTCATGCATGCTCTTGCCCAAGTTTTACAGACTGTGTCTTATCAACATTTACAGCTGTGCCTTGGGTCTGTCACCCTACAGGTCTGATGCAATTCTAGGCCTTTCCTCTAAATGCAGTGTAGACTGGAGTCCTGCTGTATTATAGGAACTCATTGCATAACCCTGTTGATGGGTAAGTTATTGACTTCATTTTGGCTGTAATTTTGGTCTGATGGATAGAGTTATATTTTGGCTACATTAATGGCTACACAACATTATACTGACTTCTGATTTCACATGGGCGGTTTGTATTTGTGTTATATATTATATATTCAGTTTTGGTTTTCTTTTAACTCCCTAGTTTCCCATCAATCTATCTCCTTTTAAATATTTGTTTTTTAGGCAGAAATTTTTTATTTTGTGCTTGTTTGTGTGCTTATGGAGTATGTTTCTGTTTTAATCATAATTTTTAAAACTTTTTATTTTGTAACTCTACTAATAGTGTATGATGAATTTTAATGTGTCTTTTTTATAATACATACTTTGTTCCTTAAAATTTATATTCACCATACTTATAAATTACTTTTTACTTTCTTATTTACAATGCCTTAACATTTTTATGTTTATGTTTTATTTTATAATATAGCTGTTTTACTATTAATTTAAGTTTTATTTTTACAAAAGCAATTCAAGTGCATTATTTTAAAAGTAATGTAGTACTAAAAAGCCTGTAATGAACCAGAATGGTTTTCCTTCTCATCCTGAATCCTCTGCCCAAGAGATAACCACTTACAATTCTAGCTGCTTCTCTTGATGTTTAAATTCAGATTTCTAATAATAGCTAACATTACTTACTGTGCAGTAGTCACTGTTATAAGTGCCGTTAACTCATTTAATCTAAATAGCATGCTTATTTCTTAACTGATAAGCTTTAGGAATATTTTATGGTAGAGTCATGTACTGGATAACAGCATTTTGATCAATGATGGACTGCATTTACCACGGTGGTTCCATAAGATTATAATGGAACTGAGCAGTTCCTCTCTCCTCTTGATATCACAGCCATTATAAAGTCATAGTGCAATGCTCTGCTGATGTGTTTGTAGTGATGCTGATGTAAATAGACCTACTGTGCTCCAGACATAGAAGAGCATAGCACATACAATTATGTCCAGTATATAATACTTAGTAATGACAAATGACTGTTATTGGTTTATATATTTCTTCCACTATAGTTTTCATTATAACTTTATAGAGTGTGCCTTATAATTATTAAAAAATGTGTATTGTAAAACGGCATGGCATGTGATACTGGCAGAACCTCATTTGTGTTCTTTACCTTGCATCTCTTTCTCTGGCTCTCTCTCTCTCTCTCTCTCTCTCTTTTTTTTTTTTGGTGTGGAATATTTAACTATTTTATTTTCTAAGTAATCTATGAACAAAAGAAGAAAACCACAAACAAAATGAACAAATGGTAATATAAAAATTGCACATCAAATTGATAAAGTACAAGAAATGAAGTACCTTTAAAGTGAATGAAAGCCTTAAATTAAAATGTTAAAACAGAAAATTGTCTGAAAAAAATCAGTGATTTAAGTTCACATCACACACACACACACACACACACACACAAAGGCAAATAGGTTTTGGAGAGAAAGGCAGAAAGAAGAAATTATTAATCACAAATGATAATAATTTAGAGAAAAATTTAAACAGCATAAACCTATAAAATATGTCCTTAAAAGTCTAATAAAAAGTAGAAATTTTAATAATACTAATCAAGAAAACCACAAACATTCAAACAAAATAGAGAAGGAACATTTCTAACTTGCTTAGTAAGTCCAAGATAATGTTTCCAAAGCCTTACCATCACTTTACATAAGGGGTTGTCTCTTGATTTGCATCAAGAGGCCATGTCAAGCGATTGACCTATGCCATCCATGTTTGTGTAAGTACACTCTGATGTTAGCACAAGGATATAGCCTAATGATGTATTTCTTGGAACATATCCCCATCATTAAGGAATGCATGACTGTATTTTTCCGTAATAAATATGAATTTAACTCTTCCATTACTCTTATTTCCACTTCTACATATTTGTTTATATAAAAAAATTTTAGTTTCTTTGTTATGCACATGCAGATACTGTTTGAGGATCAGCTAAATACAATATGATTTCGCTTTCTTCCTTGTATTGCCCCCTCTGTTTCTCCTAGAGCTAATAATTGCCTCATTTTCAATGCTTCCTTTCTATATACTTATGATTAATTTCCCAAATGTTCCAGTCTCTGTACTGTAATCCAATAAAAAAGTTTGTCCATTTACTCATATTGAGCAACTCTAGGCTTCTAGAGAAGTCCCAGACATTCTCCCTCCTGCTTCAATATTGACTTCTTTCTTTCTTGGGAGATGGCACAGATGTCATTATTTGTTGTTGTTGCCTCTCTCCTGGTATATTTTCTGGATGCCATGCCCTTATTTTTCTTGATTTATTTCTTGTTTGGTTGAAGCATACTTCCCAATAACTCTCTAAAATATGACAGCATTTTAGATTTTGCATGTCTAACATGTCTTCATTTTACCTCCACAAGACAAGAAGCTGGGAATAGAAAGTTTTGATGACTTTGCTCTACTCTTCCAACATCTGGTGTTGCTCTCAATGAGCTGATGCCAGTTGGATTGGTTTCTTTGTAAGGGGCCTAATTTTCACCATCTGGAGGTTTTTATGATCTGCTTCTTAATCCTATATCTCTGGTATTGCAAACGTTTACAGTAATGTACTTTGGGGTGAAATTTTTTAAAGGGGTCCGGGCAGTGGAGAAGATATCTTAGAAATGTTGGTGCTGATGTTATTGTTATCATTTACTTCTTGAGATTGAGTTCAAACTTCATCAGTTGTTTAAACCTTCCCTCTTAAAATGGTTTTCAATTCTTTTAACTTTACTTGGACTTGTTTTATGGCCTAACATTTTTTTTTTAATCTTGGTGAATATACTATTGCACTTGAAAAGAAAGTATTGTGTGTAGGATTCTATAAATATCTATAAATATCAGCTAGGTTAGGTTAGTTATGTTATTTACCTCCTGTATGTATGCAGTGGTTTCTAAAATGTAGTTGTTTGGGGTGGGGATGTAGCTCAGTGGTAGAATGCTTGCCTAGCATGTGTGGATTTGAGCCCTAGCACCACAAAAGGAAAAATAAAATATAATATGTGTTAGCCAAGTTTTGTCACTGTAACCAAAATATCTGACAAGAACAACTTAGAGGAGGA
Source organism: Marmota marmota marmota (assembly GCF_001458135.2). Classification (NCBI taxonomy): domain Eukaryota; kingdom Metazoa; phylum Chordata; class Mammalia; order Rodentia; family Sciuridae; genus Marmota; species Marmota marmota. The sequence continues at coordinate 1,744,902 of NW_026000080.1, read as the reverse complement.
AAGATTTATTTTGGCTGAAGGTTTCAGGGGATTCAGTCCATGGTTGGTCAGTTGCATACATTTGGGTCCGAGGTGATGCAGAACATCATGTGGTAGCAAAGGACAGCTGCTTACTTCATGGCAGCTGGGAATCAGAAGTGGGGAAAGAGGAAGGCACCAGGCAACAACCCTTCAAGGGACACCCCTAGTGACCTAGTTTCTCCAATTGGGTCCCACCTCCCAGTAGTCCATTCAACTATAAATGGATTAACCCATCAAGTGGATTAATCTACTGATGAAGCCAGAGCCCTCATGATCCAGTCATTGCCTAAAAGCCCCACCTCTGAACCTTGCTGCACTGGGGACCATGCTTTCAACACATGACCTTTTGGGAAAATTCTGGATCCAAATCATAGCAATAAATAAATATAAATAAATAAAACTTCTGATTTATGAAAGAGAGGGATATTTACATTTCCTGCTGTAATTGTGGAATTGTGTATTTCCCCCTTTAATTCTGTCTATGTTTGCTTCATGACTCTGAGGCTGTTTTTAGGCACATACAAATTCATCAGTGTCAAGCCTTCCTGATGAATTTATTCTTTAATCATTATGAAATGTCTGTGTTCATCTTCTGCCTCAAAGTCTCTTCTCTCTTTTTAAAATATAGCCACTCTAGTCTTTATGCTTTTTATTTGTATTACACATCTTACTTTTCAGTCATTTACGTTCAACCTATGTGTGTCATCTTATTTAAAGTGAGTCTTTTGTAGATAGAATATTGTAAAGTTTTTCGTTGAAAAATCTATACTCATAGTTTCTGTATTTTTCACTGGGCCATTTAGTCCATTGATATTTGATATAATTAGTGATGTCATTGGATTTAGTTTGTTCCCTCTGAATTCTATCCCTCTCATTCTCTTTTCCCTTCTTATTTTGGATTGTTTTAATAGTAAATCTGCCTTTTGGATTCTTAGTGATACTGCTTTGCATTAATCTATGTTCCTAACAGGTTCCTTTTGTATCACCCCAGGTCCTACACGGAGATAGAAACCATATCAGTTGTTGAATAGGGAGCTTAATATAAAAAAAATGTGACTTTAACTGAAAAAGAGGCGGAATAATCATGGAAGTAAGAAACATCTATTGCCCTTAAGTCTATGAGAACAAAGGGAAGAGACAGTAGATGTTAAAAAATAGAGACTTCAAGGAAGAGCCCCATGGAGGTGAAAGTCAGACCTTTTGAGGAGAAGAATGGCTGGTGTTGGTATCTCTAAGTAAGAAAAAGGCTGGGACTTGGACTCTGAGGAGGAGGTGCTGGCCAGCATGTAGCTGGGCCTGAGGAGGAGGGTGCTGGGTGCTCAATGAGGCTATTTCACAAGTTGGAAAAGCTGCAAACTGAATTCTGCTGCTGCTACCAGAAGGAACTGCCACGGAAAGGGTGAAGACGTATTGCTGAGGTGACTGTCATAGGAACCTCAAATACACAGGAAGCCCACAGGAAGCAAATAGGTAGCAGACAGGAAAGAGCAAGTCCTGTCTTCCTCTTCTAGCCCTTCAGTCTTCCGCTGGTGCTCTATTAACAGAACCTGACAGGAAGCTGGCTAGCAAAGCAAAAATGATGTTTGCAGCATCACAAGGAAGAGAATAAAAGATCAGGCTTGGAGCTGAGGTGTAACAACTTAATAACTGGGTCCTTCTTCCTTGGTGTAGGACATCTTCTCATCTCTTTTCTTGACTTCTTCTCTTGGACCTGCTTGTTCATCAAGCTTTTTCCCGTCTTTCTTTCCTCTTTCAAATTTTTTATATCTTATTTATACTTTTGTAATTAGCAAATACTACAGAGCCTATTACAGGGGAGATAGAAGGTGCTCCGAGTGTCTGCTGGCCTAATGCTATGTGCCAGAAGAGGTACACACTCTGATTGCTATAGAGGCTCAGGGGAAGATGTGACTATGGTAAATTTGGTTGTCACAGAGGCTTTGTAGACAAGATGGGTCTTGAAGTAAATAATGATAAATGGGAAAATTTAAATAAATGGGGAGAAGGATGAGGCATTCAAGATGTAGGCACAGCATGAACAAAGACCCGGGCTCTTAATGGGCTTGGTGTCTTTGGAAGACAAACATGGTGAGAGTTGAGGTTTCCTGTAGCAGTTTGAGACCTGAATATGGGTAGAGGCCCCTGAGTGATAGAATTATAAAGAAGCAATTGGGATATTGTTCACAGGAGCTGATGAGGAGACATCCATGACTTTTTCTGCAGGAGAGAGTCATGATGAAGAAGGTGTTGAATCAGAGGACTGCGGACTGGGGTGGGGTCTTAGTCACAGTGCAGATCTTGAACACACTTAATAGAAATCAGGAAATCAGGAAGTGAAACAAGTTTTTAGAAAGTCTTTACTGTTTCTCAGATTTTGATTATACTGACTTTAATTTCAGCACCCACATTTAGAATCAGGGAATTGCAGAGAGAGAGAGAGAGAATGAACTAGGGTGAAGTCCAGGTTAGGAGAGCATCTAAATGGTATAAGAAATGGGGAGAGAGCCATTTCAGGTCAGCATATGGTCATCCTTGCCTCTAAAAGGGTGGGTGGCCGCTGGCTCTTCTGTTATAGTCAACTCTTGAAATAAGGATGGGCCAGCTGCTTGTCCCACTCCCTTCAATGCACCAGTTCTTCCCCTGTTGAAGCCACTGTTTTTGTTTTTTCTGAGCATCACCTTCTCTACTCTTGGAGAGGGAAAAAAAAAATCTTGCTGATGCTTTAAATCGTAACGAAGTTTCGTGCTTTAAAAATGACCATGATTTTTCATGGCATTTGCAGGGAAATGGATGGCATTAGAGCAGATTATGCTAAGTGAAGTTAGCCAATCCCCAAAAAATAAATGCCGAATGTCTTCTCTGATATAAGGGGGGTGACTCAAAATGGGGTAGGGAGGAAGAGCATGAGAAGAAGATTACCACTAAATAGGGAAGAGAGGTGGGAGGGAAAAGGAGGGAGAAGGGGAATTGCATGGAAGATGGAAGGAGACCTTCATCGTTATACGGAATACATGTATGATGTTGTGAGGAGAAAAAAAAAGAAGTGTGTCACATTAGATTGGATAGAGAGAAGTGATGGGAGGGGAGGGGAGGGGAAGGGGGGATAGGAAGGGCAGCAGAATAAAATAGACATTATTATTGCTGTATGTATATAGATGACTGTATGACCAATGTGATTCTGCAGCCTGTACAATCAGAAAAATGAGAAATTTTACCCCATTTGATTCAAATGTATGAATTGTCAAGATCATTGTACTGTCATGTGTAGCTAATAAAAAAAAAGAAAATGTGATACACACACACACACAAACACACACACAGACATATACATACACACATACCATGGAATATTACTCAGCCATAAATAAGAATGAAATTATGGCATTTGCTGATAAATGGATGGAACTGGAGAACATTACGTTAAGTGAAATAAGACAATCCCCCCAAACCAAAAGCCGAATGTTCTGACTTGTGAATGTTAACCCAAAAAAGGAAGGTTGGGGAAGGAAATAAGAGAAATCCATTGGATTAGACAAAGATAAATGAAGAGAAGCAAGGTGGGAGAGGAATAGGAAAAACAGAATTAACTGGTCATAACTTTCTTAGCCTTGTATTTTTATACATGACCAGGGTAAGTCCACATCACGAATGACCCCAAGAGTGGGAACCTAAATAGAATAAGTTATACTCTACTTATGTATTCTGCCAAAATACATCCTATAGTTACGTATTGTTATAATAACTAAAAATAAAAAAATAAAAGAATCCCCCTTTGACTTTGAGCTAACTTGAATGCATCTGTTCCTTGAAGCCAAATCTTAAAGATAAAAATCAACATGAAAGGTGACAGGCAGGGAAAATAACTTCCAGGAAAGAAACTACCAAATGAATAATCAAACTCATTAAATACAGGAAACTATCCAAAGAAGGTCATATGTGAGCTAAGCCTTAGATACAGGATACTGATCTATCTATCCAGCCCTTTGGTTGTACCAATATATTTGTCTTTAACATGGGCGTTTGAAGGTCTTAAAATCAGGCATATAATTTTCAACTAATAGTACTCTGTATTTACAAGCTTGATAAGTATATTTATATCAAAGATATGAAAGTATGAAAATTTGTCACAAAAACTTTATGACAGTGTATAAAGTGGTTTTATAATGATTTTAAAACATTGATGTAACACTTAAAAATATATTTAAATAAAAATTAAAACCCACTAATAAAAAAACGGCCATGATTTAAAAAAAAAAATAATTTGTTGTGTAATTGTGCTAACTCTTCCTTCTTCAAGAAACACAATTCTACCAGGAAAAACATGTTGCCAATAAGTTCCAAAGGGGAATTACAACACAGCTGTTCCTCACTGTCCACGGGGGATCAGTTCCAGGATTCCCCACTTATACCCAATCTTTGGAGGTGAGCAATACCCAATCTTTGGATGTGTCCCTTATAACAAAACAGCATAGTATTTGCATATGCCCTATATATATCCTCCTTCCCCTACACTTTAAATCATCTCTAGATTCTCAAATACCCAATATAATGCAGATGCTGTGTAAGTAGTTGTTATACAATATTGTTTGGGAAAAATAACTATTAAAAAGTCTGTACACATTTAGTACAGATGCAGTCCTCCCCTGTCCCCCACCAGATACATTTGATCTGTAGTTTGTTGAATCAGTGGAACATATATATCTGGAGAACCAAGCACATGTTTCTTCACTGACTTGGTAAACAGAAAAATGGATATATTCATACTAAAATGCCCTAGTTTCCTATTCTGTCAGAGCCTTTACTACATAGACTTGTGGAAGGGGTTCTGCTTTTTTTTTTTTTTTATACTTTGGTTTCTGAACGTTGCTAGAGAACTCTGTTGTTTTCAGAAGGAGCCAAGCTCGCTTGGTCGGAGCCTGGGAAAGCTGGCCTTGCTCTCCCCACACATAACTTCAGCAAACCTCTTGGGCTTCCAAGCACGTTGGAGATCCTGTGGGTGCAACTCCTCCGAGACCAAGGGCAAGATAATCAGTCCAAGGAGACAGTTAATTTTAGTACAAAAGAGGTTAGATGTGATTTATTTCCAACACCAATGAACCAAAAGAGCTCTAACAATCATCAGAACAAAACACAGACCCATCAAATACTCCATGTTAAAAATGGCTTATGTCAGCTGGGATCGGTCTCGTCATTAGCAAGGCAGACGGGCTTCAGGTGGCCCAGGAGTGCTGTGGAGGACATTTTCAGATTGTCTGTACAAGGAAAGGTGTTAGATCATCAAAGAGTTAGAGAAATGGGTTTGGAGACAGGAGAGAGAATAGGAAAAGAAAAGCAGGCGAGAGAGAGAGGACAGGAGCGTTTTTATAGGAATATCATAGCTCATTCGTCATTTCCTTCATCATCATTATCTTCAGAGAACATAATACTAGGACAGGATCCATATGCCTTATGCTGCCTCTTAATCATCCCTTTTCAGCTGCTACATGAAAATCCTGTCCATGGCTCTGCATGTGGTGGTGCAGAGTTCAGGGTGCCTGTTGCCAAGCCCAGGGGTACTCTTGGACAGCATCTCCACCTCCAGGATAGGCTCCTTGGCAGGTGTATTGTTCCCCACCAACCAATGTTTCCTTGCACTTGAGCAGAGCATGAGGACTTGTCAAAGGCTACTGCTCATTGTTCCACTGTCAATTTATCCAACTTTGCAGAATAGCTTAAACAGCTTCTTTTCCTGTCCCTGAGACTCTTGAGTGCATCTGCATCCCAGTGCTTGCAGGAAAAACCTTATTGACATCAGGATGAGGGCTCAGACAGGAACATACACAGTCTGTGAATGAAGGAAAATTTTAGACCCTTCGTGTTCTTCTTTCAAGGTCATTATTTACTAGAATACTCTGGGTCTCGATCCTGTCCCTTCTACTTAATCACCCTGTCTTTTCTGCTGTCACTACATCATGTGCCCATTCTGTTATTGCCTTCACATATAGCACATTTTACATTCCTTGTTTTTCCATGGACTAGGGCTCTGGCTTAATTATCTGTGAATTTCTTGTACCTAGATCAGTGCCTCGTGTTTGTGTAGTGAGTGAGTAAAAGGAACTGAATGAAAGAATGACATTTATATGGAGTGAACAGTAATTAAATTGGGAATGAAGCTGTCTACATCTATCCCTGGCAAATAAGAGGAGAAGCATTATGAAACTCTTGTGTTTGTGAGAGGAAAACCTAAAAACTATGCCTTCCATTGTCCTTAAAGAGGAGAAGACTCTGGGGCTGAGGGTGTTGTATTGCCTGCCTGAGCAGGGCCCAGGGCTGCAGTGGTGCTTAGATGTGAGCCTTTGGGTGTCTGTGCAGGTTTCAAAGCAGGGATTCACATCTCACTTCCCCTCTACCTCCAATTTCCCCCTTTTTCATATTGCTCACATTGATGGAAATATGTTTTTCTGTTTGTCCTCAGTTCAGATATTTTGTCTCATTATCAGACCAAGGGCCTAACCCTAGGGTTCAGAGAACTCATCCCATCTTATTCATTTATTTATTCTTTTTCTTTAAGTATGTGAATTTAGATTGGCTGGGTAATATACTTGAAGGGGAAAGTGACATTTCGTTCATTCATTGGTTGTTTTTAATGCAGCAAGGTTTTTGTCAAACAGAAGAGCTAACAAACAATCACATTTTGTAGTGGTTGGGGGGAACTCAACTTCCCACAATCCTTCTGCAAGCATCCCTTGTATCATCATCATCACCTTCTAGAGCACCCTAGAGTTTTGTGATTACCAGAAAATTGTTGTTCAGAGAGCTCTGTGAGGAGTATTTTGCAAGGAGCACTCCTTGGGAGGAGTACTGCAATCTGTTAAAACCTCCATGGCACATCCCCCCACCCCCACCTGCTCTTTTCTGTGGCTGGGGAAAACTGGGGAGTAAAGGCAGCATCATGTGAAAAGTTTCCATGTGCAAATGTCCACATCCTTCATTCATGTCCTTCAAGGGTTTCCTTTCACATTTTCTGATTGTGTTTCTGAGTACATGGTGTCAACAGCTCTCAGAACTGTTAAGTTTTCTATTTATCCTCAGGCCAGGAAAAGGCACAGATCACTGCAGTGTAAAATTACCAATGGTTTTGACAGTGACCTGGAAGAACTATGGAATGAAGAAATTTAGCCTTGAGAGCTGAGGTTCAGCCCCAGGCCCATCTTAACCAAGAAGTTCTGCTCAATTATACAGGTCATGAGAAGTTCTGCTAGTCTTGAAAATATTGAACTCATCAAACTTAAGTTTGGTGTTGTTGACACATCTTGATGAATGGTCAGCTTTGGACACCAAGTACCGTATTTACTTGTTATTTTCCTCCTCTATTCCATTGCTATGCTACCCTTATTTTGAAGGGATTCTATGAGGTCTGAAATTTACTTCTTATTTCTTTTATAGAGGCGAGCCAAGTCAGCATGCTTTTCTGCAGGCTTGAAGATTTGTTGAAATGGTAAAAATGGAGATTTTTACCATTGCTAAAGGGAGAAAGGGACTCGTTTTTCTGGAATTGTTCTTACGTAGTCTTTGGAGAGGGCTGTGGTAAGAGTTGGGCTACCATAGTAAAATGCCACAGACTGGGGCTTAAACAACAGAAGGTAATTTTCTCATGGTTTTAGAGACTGTAATTCCAGGGTCAGGATGGCAGCATGGTTGACATCTGTCTTCCTGGCTTTGCAGAAGGCTATCTTTCTCCTGTGTCCTCATATGGCCAAGAGAAAAATCTCTCCCTCCATTATTACCCACCCCATTGAACCTTGATTATCTCCAGTAAGTCTTATCTCCAAATATAGTCACATGAGGCTCAAACTTTACCATACTGATTTTGGGGAAACACAAAGTAGTACATAGCAGCTACTATTTTTAATTAGATGATAACTTAAAACTGCTACAGATATATTGTACATGTAAAATGATGAAGTTTTCTCTGGCTAGTAGAGCAATATAGACTTAAAAAAGGAAGTTGTGAATAAGTGTGATGTAGTCCAAAATGGTAGTGTTTTAATTATATTCCCAAGTGTGTCCTTAGTGTATCAAACCACCCTCTTAGACACCTTTTAGAATAATCTTGAGCCTTCTATATCAAATTCTTAGTGACAGTCACTAAGCTTGGTGAGTAGTTGCTCTCTGAGCATAGTCTATTACCTTGTTTCCAAGGGTCATTTTAGCTTCTTTAGATATAATTTTGGCACGGGCATCCTGTTCCCCAATGGTTGAAGAGGCACATTAAATTCCAAGAGCTCCACTGACCTTCCTCAGGGGGACTGGAGTCCCAGAATCCCAAAGGTTCTTTTCTAAAATCCTTCTCAAAAAGTGCTTCCTCAATTTATTTTTTGTGGACCCATTTATATCTTCAATTCAAGTGACAGATTTCAAGAATTATGCAACTGGTTCTTCTGTTTCTTTTTTTTGGAAATTCTACATATGGCCTAGGACTTCCTTTGGAATGCAACCTCCATTGTATCTTGATGCATCAATCAAAACTTCCAAGTTAACATCTTGTTACATTTAGAAATGTTTCCTTTGTACCCTGTCATGGTACACTGGATACAGAACATTTATAACTCCTTAAAACTCAGTGTTGAACCAATAGAGTTGGGGGTAAGTAAGGAAGAAAACTAACATTGAGTTTAAGCACTTTGCACAATCAATTTCACATAATCAGAAAATGGCAGAACCAAACTTGCTTTTCATGTCTTTGTGTTCTAAAACTCAGGTTTATTTACTATATGATAAAGTTCTCCTAAAAAACAATCTATCCAAAGCAGCACTTCTTTAAACTCTTTCTTCCTTAAACTCTTTTAATTATATTCATCAGTCTCTTAGAACATAGTCTACTTTCTTTTAGCTTTTGGTAAATCTAAGAAAATATGAAAAATTTAGTTATTCTCTTTCTTCCTGAAGTAGCCTCTTTCTTTAGTTTCATGAATAAGAAAAGGGTAACATCTTTTTAGCCTTTGAGGACCTTTTAATTTAAATTATAAAATTAGTGACTCTGACTTTGTCCCTAGAGGATGTGTTTATTGACTTGGCTGTACATATTTGAACTCCACACTCTAAGTTCAATTTTTTTGGATCCAAGAAAATTGTGTTAGAATGTGATTATGATTTATTCCTTTCCTAATATCAACATGAGTTTCAGAAACCAAAATGTATCTTCAGCTTCCTAACTTCCATCAGGAAAGATAGAAACAGGTCTTTCTATTAAGTTCCCTAAACCCAGATTTTATCAATATGTAGGCCCATACCTGTGAAATTCTAGATTTCCTAGAAAAAGAGAAACTCGTAAAAGATTTCACAGGAAGGAAAAAAAGCCCAGGTGCAGTAGCCCATGCCTGCAATCCCAGCATCCCAGGAGGCTGAGACAAGAGAATCATGAGTTCATAGCCAGCTTCAGCAACTCAGTGGGGCCCTAAGCAACTCAGTGAGACCCTGTCTCTAAATAAAATACAAAAAAAGGTCTGAGGATGTGGCTCAATGGTTAAGTACCCCTGGGTTCAATCTCCAGTACTTAAAAAGAAAAAAAAAGTGGTGGTGGGGGGGAGCAGATAAACCTTCTGGGGAGTGAAAATCAGAACAGTTTTTGACTTCTTTTTTGTAACACTGGATGCTAGAAGACAATGGAACGATGCTGGCAGAGTCCTGAGGAAAAGTAATTTTGATAATGGAATTATATACCCAGTCAAACACCAGTCAACTAGAGAGGTAAAAACAGGAGAAATTACAGTTTAGACATCTGAAACCCCATGAAAGAGGGAGGCATGCAATGTAAGAAACAGCAGTTCTAACCTAGAAGGGCAGAGAGAGTGGGCCCTGGATGACAGCTGGTTGGCTAAGAAGTAAGCTATCAAGATGGAGCAGAAATTAGGAGACATCTGGAAGGATGTGTCAGAAAAGAAAAAAAATGGTTCATGAAATTATTTATATAATTATATGAACTTTTTTTAGATTTATAGATTATTTGTCATTAGAGTTAACCCCCCAGAAGGCTTAATTATGATTATGAGATGAACATCAATATTATCAGTTTTGACAATGTAAATGTATGAGCCAAGTTTGTCTGGTTTGGACATGAGTTGTCCTCCAATAGCTCCTGTGTTAATGCAGGCATATTCAGAGACAAAATGATTGGGTTATAAGAGCTGTAACCTAATCAGTCCATCAGTTACAATGGACTAACTAGGTGGAAACTATAGGTAGGTGGGCTTGGCTAGAGGAGGTGGGTCATGGAAGGTGTGCCCTGTAAGGGTTCATGTTCTTTGTAGCCCTCTCCCTTCTCTCTGCTTCCTGGCCACCATGAATGGAGCACCTTCCCTCTGTCACATCCTTCCGCCATGATGTTCTGCTATCATGAGAGAAATGGAGTTGGCTAACCATGGGCTAAATCTCTGAAACCATGAGCTCAAAATCAACTTTTCCTCCTCTAAGTGCTTTTGATCACAGCAATGAAAAATTGACTGACACAGAGTAGCTAGATACTAGAATATGGAATAGAGGTATAGAAGGAGAAGGAAAGATAGGAAAATAATATATTTGTCTAATATGGGTACATTAAAGAAACAAGAAACAGAAACTGGATATATTATTTAACATCACAAATGTAACCAATAAAAGAACCTAAGCTATAAGTATTAGCAATTGGGAAGAGGAAAGTAGAGTAAAGGAGGAGAAATAATAAGGGAATTAAATATCATTCATGCCAGGGAGTGAATAGTTAATATTTAAAGTTGGCAAGAAGGAAAGTAGAAATGGAACTCTGTTAGAATTAAGATGGTAAGCTGGTAAGCACCAGAATATTATAAAACAGATAAACTAAAATTATTAAAAATGATTACCTATGGGGAAAGGGATTGGACATGAGATGGAAAGAGGTAAGAGATTGTAGCATTGTATTATAAGAAAACTGGGTGCCTCTAAGCAGTTTCAGCTGGTAAGAAAAGTGAGGATAGTTGTGAAGGTTACGGGAAAGATCTTCTCAGCCAGGGGGTTGAATGGGCTTCATTTGTTTTCAGGGTCATGCTCTACATATTAGGGGTGTACACATGAGCTTCACTGGGCAATTAAAACAAACACAGAAGTCCAATGAGGCAAAATCTGGAGTAGCTGGTGAGCAAGAAAAGAAGTAGCTTGGAGCTACCAAGGGGTTAAAAGATCACCCATTGTCACCTGAGTGATGATCTTCAGGCACAAATCAGAAATATTTAGCAGATGATTCGCCCAGTCTTGAATACTACTGAGCATGGGCCAGGCTAGACAGGAATGATCTGGGTTAATCTTCTCAACTTGAATCCAGGCACTGGGGAGAGTGGATATTCATGCTTCCCTCTTCCCATCAATGGATGTTTGGTTCCCATGCACTGCTTTCATTTCGCCCACTGACTCCATGTACCACTAATTTTTACCACTTGGACTTGTAATTGATTTTGCTACTGAAAGAAACTCCTAGAATAACAATCTCTCTATTACACATTTTTCCCTGAAGAATGTGTCAGTCAGGGCTAAAGCAATAGTCTCGGGGCAGACATCCAACTCACATCTGATGGCAACATTGCAGGAAAGTAGTCACAACAGACTGATTTGAGAGCAGACCCATGGCACTGACCCTGGAAAGACAGCCCAGAGCAGCTGGGATAGGCCAGTGGGGCACAGCCTCAAACTCAGGGAAGACCATGGCTGCACAGCATTTCCCGTTGTTCTTTCTTATAATTCATAACTGGGTGAAATGGATTTCTAAGTCTGCTAGTGTAAAGCAAGTTTTGGCTTGATTTTATGGGCATTTGTGTTTATTTTGTGAAAGTAGAAGCAACAGTAAGAATTATAGGAATTTCAGGGGGCTTAGTCATTGTTTAAATTGTTTTTAGAAGAATGAGTTTATAAGAGCTTAATGTCTAGGGGTGGCTAAGACACGCAGTGGGAATGGAAGTGCTTCGTGGTAGGTTGAGACAGGGAGTTTTCAAATGAGCTCAGAGTTTCTGAATTTCTTGAAGCCATGCTGAGAACACAGTCCCCGTGAACACGGTTACTATGTGTCTGTCCTGTCATTAACAGGCATGGTTCTATCACTACATCAGGAAGTGGAATTCTGGGGCACAGAATTGATACAGATGGGCTTTGGAAGATTGGAGGGTCAGGGGCTGGAGTTGTAGCTCAGTGGTAATGTGCTCACCTAGCATGCATGAGGCCCTGGGTTCAATCCTCAGCACCATATAAAAATAAATAAATAAAATGAAGGTATGGTGTCCATCTACAACTAAAAAAATATGTATATTAAATAAAAAGATTTGGAGGGTTACGCATCCAGACTAATCATAGGAAATTAGTTCTGTGGTCTGTTCAGTTTGGTAATCAAAGAAATGATAGTTCTCTAATTCATGGGTTCCTAGTTCTCAAAAATCTTCTCTCAAGTCTTTGGTAGGACGTACTCAGAGCTAAGACCTTGTCATTCTCTAGCTGGTGAAGGTTCTTGACAAAGGATCTTGCTTGTTACCATTCCATGAGCACTTTGGGCTTTGGAAACCATTTCATTTTGTGTCACCATTTTCCTAAATACTAAATCATTTGTCTTTCATTCTGGGGTTGTGGGCTGGGGGACAAGGTAATGGTTAAAGATGGGCTGGGAAACATGAGCTATCACCCCTGGGGTCTGAGCTTTGAAAGGACTCTATCCTCTTCTTTCTTCTATTCCCTTTGTGAGTGGCTCATCTGTAGAAATCCTTCCATGCTCTTCAGTAGACTTGGCATCAAGTGAGATGGAGGTTTTGGGGCTCTCCAGCAGCAGAGACCTGGGATTGTCACGGGGGAGGCTGCACCTGGACCGGACCCGTTAGTACTGATGGCATTGGGTCCTGCACTATCTGTGCAGCCCTAAAAATAGCTCTCAATTAACATTGCATTTCAAGAATTGGAAAATTTCCCAGAAGTCCATTCTTTTTTCCTTTTCTATTTCATTACATTTTGCAGTAATAATACACAAGCCTGCAGAAAACATGACGGGTAATGAAAAAATGTAATTAATATAAGCAGTGTAAAGCATGTTTTTTTTTCTCTGTTGTCCTTGCAGAAAATTGCTGCTTTAAACCAAGCAGGATATGAAAATGCATATCCCCCCCCCTCCATAATCTGCTGTGGTTTGTAAATATCTTATGCAAAATAGTTAAGTCAACTGTCAGATTTTTTAAAAACATTAAATCACATACTCTCATTGAAAATTTCTTTCCCCCGAGAGGACAAATTGAGTGATTTGGACAACTCTTTGTGAAGGGTAGAACTAGTGGTGATGGTGAAGGTCTTCAACAACAAACCTAAGATTCTTCGGTTTGGATGACTGCTCTGTGCATTGGCTTCCTCTGAACCGTATGAAGTATGCTGCCTCTCTGTACATCCTATTTTGGTACAGTACTTGGAACAATTAAATGTCCTCACTGTTATTTCACAACCAACATACCCTATTCCATTAGTTAAAATAAAGTGATGAAGAAGCCCAGAGGCTGTGGTGTATGCCAGCATCCTTGAGACCCTCCGATTCACTTATCTGTACCACTAGCAATTACCTAGAGGTGTTTGACTAGGAGATCACAACAGAATATCAAAGCTGAAATGAAACATTGTTCCCAAACATCTTCTTCCTAGGTCAATGCTTATGGGTTGTTTTCATTTGTTCATTCCTTTGTCCTTTAAAAAAAAAAGAAAGAAAGAAAGAAAAAAGAAGCTGCAGCTGGCATACATTATTAGTTGTTGTTAATTTCGATCTTGTTTTGGGTTTTGAAGGGTTTCTCATGACTCTGGTGTGCATGAACTTTCAGATTTTGCTCGGGAACTCCCAGACTCGTCCCCTCTGCTCCACTGGGCTCCCTGGTGAAGGTAGGTTCCCCCAGCTGAAAAGCAGTGCCTCTCTCCTTGGCATTCCGGGCAGCCATTTGGAGTCCCAGATGCAGGAAATGAAATAATCCACGCTCATACAGTCACAAAGTGCCCATCTGGCACCCAGGAACCTTGCAAGATAGAAGCACACAGGCGTGAGCTCACTTTTGTTATGGCATTCCATAAACAGAACTGCAGCCAGCTAGAGAAAAAGACTTTGGGATGATAACAATCATTTTCCAGTCCCCTCCCTTTTTGCCTGCTCTGCTTAACACACACACACACACACAACACATACACAGAGACACACACACAGAGACACACATAGACACACACAGAAACACATACACACACAGAGATGGATACAGAATCTTAACCTTTTGAAAACGTAAGGACCAGGGAGGGAAGGAGAGGAAGAGAGAAAGATTCATTCTCAGATAGGTAACATTTTTTTTTCCCCCCAGAGATTCTGAAGGGGAAATTTCCAACAGTAAATCCCCTCACCTTCTCTAGTCCATGTTATTGTTTTTGTGCTTTTTTTTCTAAGACTCATAGGTGGTGGGGTAGACTATGACAGGTCAATTTTTAACTAACTCATTTGTTACACATCACCCCACCCCCCACACACACACACACACACACAGTCGAATACGTCGAATACGAAC
>NW_026000080.1:1718246-1730307 GCF_001458135.2 Marmota marmota marmota | reverse complement strand
CAAAAAAAAAGGAAATGTTAATGAGAGAGGGATTTTATAAATCACACAACTATGGTGCTCCTTTCTAGACCTGAAACCAAATCCACAGGGGAGCCTAATAAATGACCTCAACACTATTGCTTTAGTTTTGTTTTAAGAGTTTGTGCCAAAATAGGAGCTCCAGAAGCCCGGCAAAGGGGACGTTGGTCAGAGAGCACCTGGAGCTGAGTGTGTGCATGTGTGAATGCAGAGAGGCAACTGTCCCCACAAGTGCTTGCTGTTGACATTCAACCCTGTGTTATAATTGAAGAGCAAGGTAGATGTGTACACTAAGCCTACTAGGTCCGGTGTAATTGTTATGCCCAGTTAATCTGTGCTCTCACCCTTTTATCCTTTAAAAACATGGATTTTCAAGAGATGTAGTAGCCAAGGACAAGAGTGAGATTCCTAAAGTAGCAGTTAACTCAGGGCCCTGTGAAGAAGTCCAGTGACAAGGGTGCGGTTTAAATGAAACACTGGTTAAGTCATGTACTGATTTGTTTTATCCTAGCATTAAAATGAGAGAAAAGATCACCTCAGACACTTCACTTGATGTTGTTTGGAACTGTAATAAAAAACATCAGGTTGCATTACCCTTCCCAAATATCACATTTAACTCCCTTGGCAGTTCCTTCTAAAGAGACATTTTCAAGGCAGCTAGATTTTTTTTTTTCGGCTCCAGAGAGGAACAGGATCCCTGTAACACAGGCAGAGCCCATCCCTGGCCCTGCTGACCAAATAGCACACAGGAGAAAAGAGGTGGCTGGAAGTGGTCCCAGTGGAATTGAGGTTCCTGGGCTCAGGAACATTGAGGAGGGCAAACAAATGGGTCCGTCCTCGGGGAACTTGCTCACTCTGCTGAGGCACCGCTCCTGCCTTTCTGGGGAGTGCTATCTGCTTGTTTGCGAATCCAGAGTACCAAGTGGGTGGCACAATATGATGTTTGTAAATATGATAAACCATTACAATATTACAGCTTTTCATTTGGAAAGCCATTTAGGCAAGAAATGATTACTGACCCATGATATGTAAATGACGGAAATGCAGAAATTAGTATTTGGGTCAACTCATGTATTTTTCAACCATGAAATGAAAATCTCAGTGTTCACATCCCAATTCATACATGAAAGCATCACAGTGCTATTAGTTGACTATTGTGTTAATTTATTATTGTCTTAGTTAATGTTTTCAGAGCCTCCACGAAGTTATATGTCTGCTTTCAGTACGTTAATGTTGCAGGAGAAAAGAGGGGTGCGTGTTCCTGAGCCAGTGGGTTTCCCAGGGGAATTCTATGTTAGTTGAGTGGAAAGAAAGTGAGTCTGAAGGGGAAACCAGAGGATCAGTCTACCATCTCCTTTTTTTTTTTTTTTTTTGAGTTCATAAAAACTATGAGAATATGCTGGGAAATCATGCTGCTGGGACAGTTTTCTAGGTGCCACTACTGACAGAAAAGAATCCAAAAATGACCTTTGTTTTCAAGTTAAAGCAAGAGAGGCTCACCATGAAAACGGCACATGAACTCAAGGGAGAGAACGTTCTTGAAGGCTTCCTGGAGGAGGTCGTGTTTAAGTTGGTTCTGAACAGTTATTAAGACTTGAATAGGTAAAAGGAAGGAGAAAAGTCATTCCATGTGTAAGCAAGAGAAAAGACCAAAAAGATGGAGGAGACACTATGTGCACAGAGATCCCACTTTACAGAAACAGAAGGTGGGTGCTGCAGAGGAAAGGGCATAGCATGCATTCAGGGGTGGCAGGTTGCACCTCACAGGAGAGGTGAGCCCTGGGAGACCACTCTGGGTTCCTTCGGAAAGTGAAGTGGGATGTGTGCAATGGGGCAACTGTCTAGCTATGTAGATCCCACGGAAATTCTGCAGGCTTGGAGGTGGCACACATGGAAGTAGGAAGGCTAGTTCTAAACTTTTCAATGTTAGGAAAAGAGGGCCTGGTGTTGGGGTGTTGCTGCACATGTGTGCTGGGAGGAACTGCAGAGGGATGGGAAGGAAAGGGTGGGACTGAGAGACAAGAAATAGAACATCAAGATAAGTCTGAATGCTGCATGCAGAGGGAGAGATTTACTGTCAACCCTTACATTCTCTGGATTTAAAGAGCAAAATGAGTATATGATGTGGAGAATAAGTGGAGTAAGGAAATGCTAGTGGATTTTTTTTTCTGGAGGTACTTGGAATCAAGCCCAGAGAGACTGTATCACTGAGCTACATCCCTTGTCATTATTATTATTATTATTATTATTATTAATTTATTTATTTTGAGAAAGCATTTCCCTAAGTTGCCCAGGTTGGCCTGGAACTTGTGATCCTCCTGCCTCAGCCTCTCAGGTCTCTGGGATTAGAGTTGTGCACTACCATGCCCAGGGGTGTCACTTTTAAATCTAAAGAAAATCTGCAGTATTTCCAACGTGGTACAACTAAAACTCTTCTCAGTATATTATACCTCAAGATTAGGTATTGGCCTTATCCAACCTTAGCCTTGGGTCTGGAATGTGCCAGCACCCTAAAACAAGCCCTCAGTACAACTCCTCACCTAGGGGTCTCATGTCAGAAGAGCTGCCCCACCTGAGAGGGGTTCTGAATGCAGGACAGTCTTGAATCCGTGAGAAAGACCGATAGTTCTCAATGGAGGTTATGCTGCCTCCTATGGAGTGCTTTGGGAATTCCTGGCAGCCTTTTCCAGATGTCACCAAACTGGGTGGAAGCCAGGAAGGCTGTCCATCTTCCGTTCGCATGACAGCACCACATGCCACATGACTTTAGACTATCCTGCTAGGCATTCACATAGGTGAGCCTGTCTATAATTATCTAAGCCTAAAATCTAACTCCAATTTACATATTTTGTTGCCCAATTTTAATACACTAAATTTTCCATGAATTTACAACTAACATGTAAATTGCAGGAGGACTGTATTTTGTTTTGTTCAGGACTTTGCCAGGAATTGGACAATGAGAAAATCACATCACCAGCAGCAATGCTGCTCTGATATTTCAGTGGCATTTATGGCTATGATTCCACATATAGATGCAAGCATTTGACTGTGTCATTACACCTCCCAAATGCACTAATTTAAATATACATTTTATTATGAATTAATCTTTTCTTCTCCTTTATATTATATCTGGGGCATTATACCAGGGTTTTAAACATATTTATGTGGATTTTATATACACACACACAAATATATATACATATATATATTCACCCACATAGTATATATGTTATAATATATAATACATATGTATATATTCAGGATTGTAAAGGGGGTATTAGAAAGTATTTGTTATAAAAGATGTTGGGTCTGATGGGGTGAGAATCACAGAATTGGAAATATAAGAAACAGATAAGACACCTTATAAGTGACTTTCTTTTAGCCTAGTTTTTATGCTGGCTCAACCAATGACTCCTTGCTGATAAGCCTACAGTGTTCAAGCATCAGATGGACATGAGTCACATATTCTTCCACATCTCAGACTTTGGCCTAACTTGGCTTGGAGGCTTAAGGGAGTGGATAAAGCCTGATATCCTGGAGGTTAGTGTCCCGGAAAATAAATATAAATATGGTCTAAGATGAGGAGGTGAGTGTCCAGGCCACACCAAGAGTGGGGACCTGAGAGCACTTGCCTGAAAGGTCAGGCAGGCCGGAGACTTTCTATAGTAAGAGGCGGAGGGCAGACCATGCAGCTCTGGATGTAGCCTGGCGATGAAAGAGGGTACTCCACCCCATGGCAAGGGGCCAGGTGAGAGCAAGGCTTGAACTCAAATGACCATGACTGGGGCTCAGAAACAGAGGAACAAGGCTGAATGTCAGTGTCCAAAATCTGGGGAAAGGAGGGACCTTAGCCTCAAGGTAGCAGGCCAGAACTCAGAAGGGCTATAGTTCCAGGCAGACCAGCAATGAGAGTGTCTCCACATTGGGACCTAGGGTTAAAGTGGCTTAATAAGTTTTGCTTAAAGTGCAGGTAGATTCTTGTGCTGAATTTTTAAAAGGAAGCCAGGTGTGGAGGCCAGGAACCACACTGGATCTGACACTCGGGAAGTTTATTTAGAAGAACCAACATTTAAATACATAAAGAATGAGTCAACTGGGCAATTATTAATGGAGTGTGGGGCAACATTTCAAGAATACCTGAGCTGGGTGTGGTGGTGCTTTTCTGTAATTCCAGCATTTGGGGAGGCTGAAGCAGGAGGACCATGAGTTCAAATCCAGCCTCAACAACAGCGAGGTGCTAAGCAACTCAGTGAGACCCTGTCTGTAAATAAAAATACAAAATAAGACTGGGGGTGTGGCTCAGTGGTTGAGTGCGCCTGAATTCAATTCCTGGTACCTTCCAAGAAAAAAAAAAAAAAGGAGTACTGAAGACCCTGCATTATGTCTTGTCTTCTTTGGGCCAGGAAAGGCATGAGACTGTAGGACACAAAAGAGATCTCTGGATTGGAGTGGTTTCTGAAGGTTTAATCTGGCCCTTGAAGAACAAAGGACTGAGTAATTGAACTAATTAATTCATTCACTCATTCACTTGACCCTCAAAACAATGTAATGGGAGTAAATAAGCCATACTGTTGTTATTACTCATTTCGTGGAAAAATAGATTGAAGCTCAGAAAAGTTTAGTTGTCCCCATTAGTTATAGAGCTTCCGAACCTCAGATCCAGAAATTCCAGAGCTGCCCTTCATCTACTTCTACTCTGAACTGGCCACACAACCACAATATTCTCAGTGTTCACAGGATGCTTGAGTTAACTCAATTTGTTTTGAAATGAAGGACTTACACTTAAACACACAAACATTGGATACGATCTGAATCAGTTAGTGCTGAGCACTATTCTATGTTGTTCTTAGTGCTGGGGACATACCGTTGACATGAACAGACACCATCCTTGCTCTGGTTAATGTTTACATTGTAATAAAAATAATTTGAATGGTAATGACACAATAATAGGTAGAGTAGCAACTACCTAAATGCCATGTATTTTGTTTGGATTTATGAATATTCTAATCAAAATAGTGCTATAAAGTGGGCCTTATTACCCCCATTTTATAATTGCATTAATAACAAGAACTGACATAAGGAACTTACTTTCTGCTAGGAAAAACCGCTCAGAGGAGGCAAAAGAGCAGAAAGTGTCCACTGGGGACTGAACTCAGGTTTCTACACTCTGGTTTCCAAGGCCTGTCCACTTTGTGCTGATGCAAAATCTTGGGCTACAGCCATTCTGCAGCACCAACCCACCTCTACTTTACCACGCCTAGTGGATTTAAATCAGGCCCAACATTCCTTCATCTTAGTGTCCTGTCACTTACGAGCCAAGGCAGGCAGCAAGCTCTTATTCATTAGTGCTTTACACCGTGATGATTGCTGAGATGGCACTTCCGGAGTCACGGCACACTCTTTCCTAAAGCTCAAGACTGAAGTAATCGCCTCATGGATTACAACTTTATCCATGTTCCTATAGCCACAGGTGCATACTGGGGAACGCTGTTGTTGATGAGAAGTTGGCCAATTTTGAGGCACAGGTCTTAAGGTTTCAAGGGCTCCCGAGTTTAATTTAAAACCAGTTAGACCATAAAAAGAAGATGGTTGGGGTGCCATGGTTGGAACCTCCCTCTTCCTTTGGCACACCCATTCTCCTTTTACCTGCTCTATTTCAGTTAAGACCATTGAAACCTCTCTCAAGGTTCCATTTGTGTTATTATTAAACTTGCAAGAATGTAACAAAATTCAAAGTTCAGAATCAAATGACCTTTCTTAAGCCCTTAGCTTACTTAGCTCAGGTGCACAGGGAGATTTTGAAGAACACATTTTTTTTTTCCCCCAGTCATGAAAAATCACCAAAGCTTAAGTATGGAGGGAGACTCTTGCAGCTTAATTTTGAATGTTCCAAGTTTTCTGTGAATGAGACTTTAACAGAAAATAGATTTTTTTTAAACTAAAAAGGAATACTGAATAATGAGGTTTTTTTTCTTATAAATACATTAATCTGGAGAACTTCATTATTACACAAATGACTTTTTCAAAATTAATTTCTACTTTTTTAAAAAAAGATGAAACCTATGTTTTCAATGTGCTTTGGAAAGCTTAGTGACCACATATAATAACAATGTATTAAAAGCCATACAGAAAAGAACCCATTTTTTTTTAAAACCCATAACTCAACAGACTAAAATAATGACAGACTAGCCATTCATGCAAATTAGCTACCTCACATTTATCAGAGAAAATATTTCATAGCATTAACAACACTGTCATTTAAGAAAAATTAAATGGGGCCCAGAACCACACATTTATTTTCACTGCACTCATTATTCATTTGCATGTTTCTTTCCTCTTTTTTTTTTAATTGTAAGTTTTGAATTCAAAGTTCAGTAGAGGAAGAAGCAGATGATTTTCCCATTTTAGTGACCCCGTGGTTAGCAGCAATAAAGCAACAGGAACAAATCTGGCTTGAAATGTGTCCAAACCCACATCTCCCAGTGTGCACAAAAGTCAAAAAAAAGTAAGATGTGCAGCGGATATTAACATGAGTAATCTTGGAAATCTAAATATTAAACATATGTCAAAGATTATCAAATACACATCCACATGTCTTATAGAGATGTCTTTCATCTGAGGAGCTCCAACCCATTTCAATGTGCGTGGGCTGGTTTCCTAGCCCTGAAGGCCTCATCAAAGCTTGGCATATCCAGCAAATACAGCATAGTTTTTTTAGATGGGTGCGTGGAAAGTAATAACTCCTCAGCCCCCACACTTTTTAGCAAAGTTATATTTCCTAAAAGACATTTTTATTAATCTCTACCCCCATGGAGGCATGATATTTAAATCCTAGTTGCTAAGTCATTTACCCAGTGAGTTGCATGGCTGGGGAACTTTCTTTGACTTGTGCTCGGATGAGCACTGTCTTTGACTTGTGCTCGGATGTGGAAGTCATTAGAATGCATGTTCAATCCTGTCTGCAGGGTCCTTACCACAGTGATCCACAGAAGGATGTTCCAGATGAGATATTGGTTAGTGTTATCTTCCTGCAGGGGTACTGTGTGAAGGCTGTGACTTAACTCCCCTGCCATGAGCAAGTTATGCTCATGATACTTGGCATCTTCTTCTTTCCAAACCTTACCCTGAGGGGTAATTTAAGTTATATTTTGGAAGCACTTACAGTTCCTTCTAAAAGTATATCATATTAAAATGGGGAGCCAATCTTATGTTTTTATATGGGTCACTGAATAATATTATTTTATAACATCTCTGAGTACAATGTAAACTTACTTCTTCTTGGCCTCATAAGTTGAAATTTCTTACATGTAAATTGCTTGAGAAAAACCAACTCTGAGTATTTCATAATGAGATCACATATATGAGAAGATTTGGTAAACTCTATAGCTTTGTACAAATGCAGATTATTATTGTCATCATAGAGGCAAAAATCCTCTCCAGTCATACCTGGTGCACTGAAACCCAACTTTGCTTCCACATCCACTCATCCTTGGCAAAGGTCATGGCTCTGTCTACTCTGTGTTTATTATGAGCTGTGTTACCCTGTGCAGGTAGGCCAAGGGAGGAAGAGAACAAATACCTATGTGTGTGTGCTACTGCTCTTTCAGGGAGTCTGCCACATAGTAAAGGCTCAACAAATGTGTACTGAATTGTAGAGGTGGGAGAGTTTGGGTGAATGAGTCAAGTGAATGCAAAAGCAATGGCTGTCCAGTTTGGTTGACCTTCCCCAGGGGGTGGTGTTTCTAGGTGCTGTCTTGAGACAGCTCACATGAGGACTAGAGAGAGGCCCCAGCTCTTCTCAGAGTAGGTGATGGTTCAGAGCAATTGTGATAGGCAGGGGTGGCCACATGGCCCCTTCCTCCTGCAGGCTGGTGGCAGCAGGCTAGGCTTACCCCCATGGATCTCCCTCTAATGCCTTCTCTCAGAGGAAGGAACAGTGATGAGACTTTTCTCCTCTGTTGCTTATAGGCTGTTTCTTCTTCTGTAAGGTGGAGAAGCTTAGTTTCTTTGGGGAATAGCATGGATTCTCCGGCTGTGTTCTTGAGGGGATTTGCAGGAGTAAATAATAATAATAATAATAATAATCTGAAAACTTTGTCACCTGGATGAGAAGGGATGGCCTTTGTAGGAAGAGATCTGAGTTACATGCACATTTTGGGAGGAAGATTTGCTTACTGAATTTGTCCTTAAACCAAAGCATCTGTTTGATGATTACAGTAAAACATTTTTGATGATAAGAATGATTTCCCTGTTAATTTGTCTCTTTTGACCTACTGTATTCTCCTTGAGTACAGTTTGAGGAAGAATCAGGCAAAATGTTTCCTCTGATAATTTCACTGGCTCCATCAAATAATATGATTCTATTCTCCCCCAGGTAATTTGATTAGCTCCCTCTACCCTCACCATTTTTGGAACAGAATCCACTGCTAAAGAATCTTGAAACTGAACACTTCCTTTACAAGAACAAAGGGTTAAATTAAAGGCAGGGCTTGTGCTCCATTCTCTGAGTCATGGAGGGTTTCCTGAAACTCAGCATTCTTCTTTTGTTCTTGCCTGCTTATCTCTCTCCATCTTTATCTTTAACCTATATCTCATAAGCTGAGTATGCAAGACTATAAGTCCCTCAGAGCATCACCTACCCCAGGTAGGTGCAAACAGTCTGGGGTTGCAGCTGCTAGCCTGAGCCACCTTCCTCTGCAAGGAACTGAATTTTGCAAGAAAAGCTTAAATGCAAAAAAAAAAAAATATATCACATGGTAGCTGCTTTGTAATAACTTCCTCTCCATCCTCTGCCCAGTCACTTTCTCAAAAATGCTCAGAAAGCTTTTCTTTTGATGCTAAACTACAAGGAGATGAAGAAGGAAGAGAGGACCTGCAGATCTGGACTTTCTTTCACTGAGGTGGAGCATTGTTTTTTTAACTGATTCAGGTATGACTATCAAAAACTAATGCTAGACATGATGGCAGATCATGTATGGAAACCACAAAAATGCTCCTAAAAGTGGAAACATTTTGTATGAAAATGAGTTGATTTATACGTTCTCATCTCTATTTTAGGTAAATAAAATGATGAGAAAAGAGAATGTGTCCAGAAGGAAACTCTAGTGACTTACACATGAACAGAGGACAGAATACGTATAAACTGAAGGTTTATAAAATGTTGGTTTGACTATATCATATTCAACTGTTAATTCATCAAAGCCTTAAAGTCTGTTTATACTGAGTAACTCTTTAACTGAAACGATTCACTTGCTATTTGCATACATGTGTACATATATTTATTTTTTTGAATCAGCCAAAATAGTAAAATGCCGCCAATTGGGAAGTCAACATGTTTATTGCTATTTAGTTTATTTAAAAATGTATTTGATTCTTTAGAAACACCACATGAAGAATATCATGACAAACTACAGATGTACATATTTTTACTTAGGGCTTGATGATTGTAATTCAAATATATCAAAACTCTTATTCAGAACCAACGAGCGACTACAGTTGGATCAGATCTTCAGAATCTTAGAAGCTGGGGAAAATATTAGAGATCTTCTGTCTAGCCTAGCGCTTTTTGGATTCTCTGGATGATGGTAATTCCTGATTCTTTTACCATTCCAACTGAATTTGAATCTCTAAGGATGAGACTGGGAAACTATATTTGTTTGAATGGTGTGGTATTTTTATCATCAGAGAGGGTTTAAACAGACCTGTTCTAGTGATTCTCAGCCCTGTGTGTCCTATGTGCCAGAATTATCTGTAGAGATTGTTAAAAATACTGAAGGATGGTTAGTGGGTAAGATGCCCTTAGATTCTAATTCCATCTTATGTATCTACACTTTAAACAAGCTTCACAGGCAGTACCAGAGCAGGTTTGGAAATCAGTGACCTAGTCTGCTCTCCTACATCTCAGAAATCTCTTCCAGGACATTCTGCTTAAATATTCTGCCTCAAAAGCCAGCTTATTCCCATGTCGGAGGGTTCCTAATTTTAGATATTACTTCCATTTATTGGGCCAAATTATGACTTCCTGTAACCTTTACCCTCTCATCCCAGTTTGTCCTCCAGAGCAACAGAAGAATTCTTTCAAATGTGCAGCTTGCAGATGATGCTCAGCAAATGTCAGGCCTGTTTTCCTGACCCTACGGGACTGCCTCCTGACTATGATGGGCCACATACTTAACCTATTCCTTCACTTGCAATGACCCATAAATCAACTCATTTTCATACAAAATGTTTCCACTTTTAAAAGCATTTTTTTTGTGGTTTCCATATTCTTAGAATATTCATCATCTGACATCAGATAGGCTACAACATCTTTATTAAAATTGATATAATCCACAAAGATCGAGCACCCATCATGTGTCAAACTCTACTTTAGAAATGAGCTCTACCACAGTGACCAGAATTGAGCCCAGGACATCAGACAGGTTCTCGGTGAATCTAGTGGAGACGTAGTTCTGACATCATTGTCCTAGTCATACAGTATACTGGCTATTTTGAAAGCTACCTCATATTATTATTTTATTCTGTGTTAGAATTTAACTAAGATCTCAGGACTTTATACAATCTATTGTTTTTATTATCATTACCATTACTATTCAAGTATTATAAAAAGATACATTTTGGATCATTTACACAGTTCTTTCTACATCCCTAATTCTCGTAGCATCTCTGTAAACTTTTATTATTATTTTAATTTCTGGATGGTGTCTCAGGCTGCTGTAAGAAAGTACCTTACAAATAACAGAAATTTGCTTCTCATGGTCCTGGAGTTTCGAAATCCAAGATCAGAGCACCAGCACATTGGGTTCCGATGAGAGACTTCTTTCAGGTTGTACAAACTGCCAACTTCTCATTGGCTGAGAAGAAATGGCAGAAAAAGTGTACGATAGCACTC
Source organism: Marmota marmota marmota (assembly GCF_001458135.2). Lineage (NCBI taxonomy): Eukaryota > Metazoa > Chordata > Mammalia > Rodentia > Sciuridae > Marmota > Marmota marmota. Next base: position 1,719,398 of record NW_026000080.1, on the reverse strand, counting down.
TGGCATTGATCCCATTCATAAGGTCTGCAGCCTCATGACCTCCCAGAGGCCCTCCTCCTAAGATAGCACATTGGGGATTAGATTTCAACATGTGAATTTGGCGGAGGGAACACAAATGTTCAGTCCATAAAGATGGAAAACCTGAGGCTCGGAAAAGTTAAAGGTAATACTTGAAATTGCCTTTCTCACAATCAGCCAAGAGAGGTTTGAACTTGGCCCTTTGACTCCATATCTGAAGCATTTTCTGTTGACCCACGATGCCCTAATAAGCCACGGCTTCCCTGCCAATGCTTTAGCAAGTGAGAGAAAGTTGGGAAGGACGTTACTTTTTCCTATCTATTTACACATGATTGACTTTGATTCTGTATTCTAGCCTCTTAAGGTAATTATAAATTCTTGATTGATCTACCAGTCTATTGACTATCTTTACCTTCAATTTATGTCATCTGCAAATTGAGAATACCTCTATGTCCTTATCCAAGGTACTAAAACCTGGGAAAAGCATACTGCCAGAGAGAGCCCTTATTGGTACTTTGCTGGAGACCTTTCTAAACCATTAACATAGTAATTAACTCTTTGGGGATCATTTTCTAACCAGCTGGAATTTTATGAACCTGTGCCACCACTGGTGCTCACATGTCCCAACATTGACATTCAAAGAGATCCTGTAATCCCTAGTTAAATGTGTGGCTGGAGTTCTGATATGTCTACAGAATTCCCCAGATCCACCAATGAGTGAGTGGTTGTTTTTTAGCTGAGTGGACCATTTTAAATGTACCACAAATAAAGTTGACTCATCATTCAAGACAAAACACTTGAAGTGTTCTTTTAAACCTTGGACAGGCAATGTAAGAAACCCATCCTTCATGCAACAAAATGAAACTGAATCCCTTTCTCTCGCCATGCACAAAAGTTAATTCAAAATGGATCAAGGAGCTTGATATCAAATCAGAGACACGCCGTCTGATAGAAGAAAAAGTTGGCTATGATCTACATGGTGGGGTCGGGCTCCAAATACCTCAATAGGACACCCATAGCACAAAAGTTAATAACTAGAATCAACAAATGGGACTTACTCAAACTAAAAAGTTTTTTCTCAGCAAAAGAAACAATAAGAGAGGTAAATAGGGAGCCTACATCCTGGGAACAAAT